>NW_007253006.1:584609-648358 GCF_000164805.1 Carlito syrichta | reverse complement strand
TTTATCCATTTTGCCATTCTATGTCTTTTCAGTGATGCGTTTAGTCCATTCACATTCAGGTTAATTATTGAAATGTGTGTGTTCATTCCTATCATAGAGTTCTTATAGAGTTGTTGTTCTTCTACTTGGTTTTTTGTCTTTCTTTTGGTTTTGGGGTTGTGTATTGTATTCTTTTTCCTGTACTCTTGTGAAGATTATTGTTCTTTTTTTCTTTTCTTCTGTGTTTAGTGCTTTCTTAAGTGTTTCATGTAGTGGTGGTTTGGTGGCAGCATAAGTTCTTAGGGATTGGATATCTGGGAGAGATTTCAATTCTCCCTCGCTGATGAAGCTTAACTTGGCTGGGGAGATTATTCTTGGTTGAAATTGTTTATCTTTTAGAACTTTGAAGATAGGGCTCCAAGTTCTCCTAGTCTGCAGGGTTTCTGTAGATAAATCTACTACTATTCTAATGGTCTTCCATGGTAGGTGATATGGCCTTTTTCTCTTGCTGCCTTTAGGATTTTTTCTTTTATGCCTACTCTGTTTAGGCAATTTATTATGTGTCTAGGAGTTTGTCTTCTCATTTGTTTTCTTGCAGGGGTTCTCTGAATCTCTTGTGTTTGAATTTTTTGCATCACTGATTAGATAAGGGAAGTTTTCGTGAATGATCTCATGGAGGGTTTGTTCCAGTGTGGTCTCTGTCTCCTTTCTGCCTCTGGAAGGCCAATTACTCCTAGGTTCGGTCTCTTGAAGTAATTGCTCGTCTCTTGAAAGTTTTGTTCTGTCTTTTTGAGCTTATTTTCTGTGTTTTTAAGAGTTTGGGTTAGTTCTATATTTTGGTCCTCAAGCTCTGAGGCTCTTTCTTCTGCTTGGGTAATTCTGCTTTCCATGCTTATCAGTTTGTTATTTATTTCATTCACAGTATTCTTTATTACTGTTATCTGAGATATCAGCTCCTTCCTAGTCTCTTCTTGTCTCTCCTCAATTCTTTTTAATCTCTCCATTAATGTCTTGATATCTGTTTGTAGTTTGAGACCAGTCATTCTGTGCCTCTTCATTGTTTGCATTCCAAAGTCAGTTTTCTCAGTGTCTGCCCTCCCAGGGTTCTGGGGGAGACCCATATTCTTCTTTTGGTTTTTCTTCATTTGTGTAGATTTTTCTCTCCCCCTTTCCCTCCCCTTCTTTAATTCTGTTTTTCAGGAAAGGTTGGGTTGCTTTTACTTCTTTTAGTTCAATCTCCTATTCTTCCTTATGAGGGTCCTCTGGCTTTGTTCACTTTTGATGCTGGACTGTGGGTTGGGGGCTGTACTTTTTGCAGTTTTGAGGTTTAATTGAGGGGAAAGTTCTGATTCAGAATCTATATGCTGATTCAAGCATCCACCAACAGGTGTATGAGCACACTGGAAGCTATTTCCCGCTGCCTTACAATCTGTCTGTGCAGCAGTATGTAGGTTTGGTCCCTGGATCAAAAGGAGGTACAAAAGAGGAAAATAATGGAGGAAGTGTGGATCAATAGGAAAGTTAGAAAGAGAGAGGAGTGAGAGGGAAAACAGACATACATACCAACTAATGGGTGAAAAAGAGACACAAGGCCAGAGAGAAGTGAAAAAAACTCACAAGAAAGATTCCCTAAAGAATACTGGTAGCTTCACAGAGCAGACCAATAAAATCATGAAACAGATAGTGTAAGTCAGAAAGCAAACAAAAGTGAGTAAACAAACAGACAAAATGATAAAATCAAAAGTCAAAATAAGAGATCAGACTAGCTCTGGAATCTTTCCTGAGTGTCTAAAGTCTCTTCAGCTCTGATCTCCAGCCTCTCCCCTCTGTTTTTGTTGCAGGCAGCTAGATTTACTCGCAGTTTGGGTTTGTTTTTTTTAGCCTGCTGCCTGGGAGGTCTGCATTGCTTAGTTGCCTTTGTCTTATTCGGTGTAGGGGAGGGGCTTTTTCTCCTGTTTAGTGAGTTACCTTAGGAACCGAGGTGGAGGCCGGTGGAAGGTGAGTGGAGCAATGCAAATCTCTGCCCGGAGAATGGCTGAGGTGGCATTTTCACTTTTGCGGATCTTTTCTCTCCGCTCGCCTGGGTCCCTATTTGATCCACTATGGTGGATTGTGGTGTTGTGGGAGGCCCTGGGGATCAGCTGCACAGCTGTGTGCTGGATCTGGGGTGCCACCAGCAGGCTGGGGTGGAGTAGGGGGTCGGGAGTTCCCTCCTCTGTAGCTGAAAGCCTCCAATCAGCACCCCCTAAAGATATGCTGTTCCCTTACAAAAGCATGGGGTTGCAGGCTGAGTGCCTCAGCCAGGGTGATCCCAGAGCTCCAGAGCTCCAAAGCTCCAAAGGGCAGGCGGTGAGTGGTGAGGTTGGCCCTGGGCCCCTCACAGGGTACTTCAGCTAGAAATGAAACTGTTATCTCTGAGAGGCGGGTGCCCAGAGGCTTCCTGGGTGACTGGCAGCTTGGTGCTAGGTGCTGGGTGAGACAATGTAGCCAGGGAGGGAGCTGAGACCCAAGACTCCCACGTGGACAGGAGTTACATGTATAGTGGAGCAGCAGCAGACCGGGACTGCAATATCTGGCCCCGCATGGGACCGAAGGTCTCCAGGCCTTGGACCAGTGTGGCTGGTGGTAGGCCCAGGGGGTGGGGGAAGAGAAGTAAGAGTCTTTTTGGGAACTCACATTAGGAGAATCTCACAAGTCCACCTATGCCCTCGCCATCTTTGTCGTATCTCTCAATATCATTTCAAAGAATGAAACAGACAACACAAGTTTTTATTTATAACTTCTTTTTGTTTTACAAAGTAATATTATTCACAAATGAGAATGTAATTCCTGAGTATGACAGACATCTAATCCCTTTAGATGGCAAACCAGAAGCTGAGTCTACTTTTCATTTATGAAGGAAAAAAGTGGAAGACATTTCGGGACAATTTTCAGATATTTTATCCCCACCTTCTTTCTTCCTCTTCCTTGGAATTCATAGCAGTGAGAATGTTCCATTAACATGTGTGCTTTATGTGATGATAAAATAGCTCCTGGTTTTATCCTTACTTGGTGAATGAAAACAAAATATTCAGCATCCATAATCTAAACTAGCGATAATAACTTTACCAACAAAGGGTATAGAATGATAAGATCCTAGACAGGGAAGGTGGTGGTGAAATAAAAGTAACAGAATTAATTGAAGAGATATGACAGAGGACAATTTTCCAATACTTGATCATTTGAATTTAATTGTTTATTTTTTAAAAAATGAAAGGGAGGAGGCAGTAATATCTGAGCTCTGGACTCTGGCTGATAAGGGATGAATATGAGGACTATGGACAGAAATAAAGAAGGTTGAGAGTGAGATGACATAACATAGTATATGTTCTCAACAATATTAAGGTCTTATAAATTACATATAATTTCTTTTCTTTTTTAACATATTTTTTATTTTAAAATTGTGGGGTGCAGTTAAGTGTTAGTTATACAAATATGCATCGTTCAGGCACACTTGTTGATAAGGGGTGTCTCCCTGTCCCCAGACAGATATTGACTACCATTAATCCCACCTCCCTTCCCCTCCCTGCCCTCCCATAGTTTCCCGCGACTGTCAATCCTTTTCTTATAGTATTGTGATAGATGTTCAAGGTCCTCTTATGAGTGAGAACATATGATACTCAGATCTTTGTTTCTGTGAGCACTCAGTATTATAAATGCTAGTTCCATCAGGTTGCTGCGAAATTCATGATTTTGTTCTTTGTTATTGCTGCGTAGCATTCCATCATGTATATGTACCACATTTTTTAAATCCATTCCTCTTTTGATGGACAGCATGGTTGGTTCCAGGTTCTTGCTATTGTGAACAATGTTGTGATAAACATAACATGTGCAGGTATCTTTTTTACAGAGTGATTTGAGTTCTTCAGGGTATATTCCCAGTAGGGTCTTATAAATTACATATAATTTATTTTCTTAGCAGCATCCAGTAAGCACTTCCTATTCCCTATTGTGTATAGAACCACTGAAACAATCACTATAGGAAAGAAAACAAAGCAGGACTTGTACCATAAAGAAATTAAAGTTAAAAATACTAGCTAAGTAAGACAGCTTGGGCACATTCTAAGCCAGCATATTTATAATAAGTTAATCCTGAAAAATAAAGGGGATCATGTACAATGTGCTAGGTACTTTACATGCATCACCTCATTTAATTTTCATCATTACTCTAGGAGGTAGCTATTAATATTATCCCCATATACCAATAAGGAAAGTGAAATGCAACTAGATTAAGTAGCTTATCATCTACAATATGGTTAGTAAGTGGCAGAGCCAGGATTCAAACCCAAAAGGTGTGACTCTGGGGCCTTACCTCTTACTTGCCATACTCAGGGCCTATTAAAAAAGGATGTCAGGAATAAGATTGAACTTTGTAGGTTGAGGACTTTGTGTTAAGTTGGAGTAAGCATTCTCACTTATGTCTTAGGTCTTCTCTCAAATGAATTTCTCTGACCAAGAAAATGCCCAACTGGAAAGAAAATTCATGGATGGCTATTGCAAACTAGGGAAACTCAATGAGTGCTTTGGGAGGGTACCCACATGTGCCCACTTCTCTACCAGAAAATAAATGCCATAGGTGAGAGTTTATTTTATGCTTCACCATATCCCCAGCATTTAGAATAGTGACTGACAATATAGTAGCTGCTCAATAAATACTTGTTAAATCAAATTAATGAATGTGGAAAGACTAGTCAGGGTTAAAAAGAATTTAAAATGACCCAACATAAGCATGCATACCTTCTCTTCCCAATGTCTCCATTAAATGTCACAAATCTGGGATTCTGGTCTACTGAAGAGTTGAACAACATAGAAATGTACTCGCTTGCAGAAGAACTAATTTGCCTCATACATAAGACCACATAGGGACAAACCAGTGTGACCTCACATTGCCCTGGGGTTGGCTCTGTCCCAGGCACAGTGAAGCCAGCCTTGCTGAGTTGTTGGAAGCACTGAAAATAGCAGTCATAATATTTGGACCTGGGCCCATCCTAGTCTCTCCCTATTGGATCAAATTTTCCATTAGAGAACAAATAGGGTGACTCTAATACTGTCACCTGATACCTTAAAATTTACATATTTGACTGAATAATTTGTTTCCTGTTTCCCAAAAAACATTTCCTGTAGACAACATGACAGATTTTACTCTTTGCTGAATCTGGTAACAACCAGATTTCCAATTCAGCTTTGAACTGCCTTGTCCAAGAGGATATATAAATTCATAGAAGACCTGGACTCTAACTATGAAACCCACTCTCCACATCACATGTAAGGAGACATTTAACAAGCACTTAATGGTGATAACGATCTACATGTTGGCATGGACCAAACGGAAGGTTACTGTAGAAAGTGCTGAGCAGTGCTTGACTGTCTCACACATATGACAGTTTGGCAGACAGAATGAGAAGGAGTGGTGAGCCTGGAACCAGGAGTCACAAGACTAAAGAGAAAAAGTTTCTCTTCTCAGTGGCACCTGGCCACTGATGACCACAGATTATGGATACAATAACTTGGTTTCCTTTTGGATAAATATTTTCTTTTGTATCGATATCACAAAATAGCCTGTGATATAGATGTATACATAGAGTAACTGGAATTCTAGTGTATGAAGAGTTAGGTTGTTCACTCAATGGTGGGTAAAAAAAATATGTCAACTAACCTCACTATTTAAAATTGCCACACAGTGTCAATTTTTGAAGAAAATTCATTTAATGTTACCATTCAGCACTTATTCAGAGAGCAAAAGTCTTTATTAATAAATTGCTTTGTAGTCTATGCTTTGAGAAACATATCTGATGTAAAATGTAAGATCTCTGGACTCAAATTATAACCTATACATGCCAAAGGAAATACATATGCTGGAACTCACATACGTAAGCCAAAAATGGCAATAAAGTTATATCATATTTATTATAAACTAAGATTAGATAATTCACTTAAATTCAGATATTTGATGATATGCATTTTTTTCACAGATGTGCATAAATTCATTCATGTCTAACCCATTACTCAATTGCACCCTGATCCCTTACCAGCATGAATTTGATACAGGCACTCATGTACAAAGAGCTACTACCTTCCCTTCCTCCGTCCCTCCCTCCCTTCCACTTGTATAGAGAACCTACTTGCTATAAAGCGCGATGCTTGGTCTAGGAATTCAAAGACAAATAAGAAATACCCCTTGTCCTGGGTAAGTTCATCATTGAGTACAGAAAACTAACAAGTAAAGAGATAGCTGCAATACAAATTAAGTAGGGCTGAGATGTGAATTGACTACTCCAGGAGCACAAGGAGAAAAATTGTTTATTTCAGAAAAATATGGTGGAGTTTTATTTTTAGGAAAAATGCTCTACAGTCACATGACCTTTGTTCAGTTCTTGGCTAAGAGGATGGTAAAAGCAAATGATGTTCATAATGATCAAGAGTGTCAGGGTACCTTATGTGGTACTTATGGAGTACAAAAGAGAGAATGCTATTATTATAAATATCCTTCTTTTAAAATTATTTCATTGAAACATAATTCACAAATCACAGCATTCACCCATTTAAAGTGTAAAGTTCAATGGTTTCTAGCTTATTCACTTAATTATGCAATCATCTCCAATTTTAGGATAGGGAACCCCCTAACAACTGGAATTATCTTTCAGAGGGTGGGTCCCTTGTAGTACACACAGAATTTGTTCCTCTGGATCAAATGGCCAACCAAAGTTTTTAACTAGAAGTTTTGAGAACGTCGTATCAGGATTTGCAGAAGAAACGTCCTGAGTTGTGGTGAACAGGTAACTGGTTATTCCACCATGACAACACACCTGCCCACACTGCACTGAATGCTCAGCAATTTATGATCAAAAACGGCATGGCTCCCGTGCCCCTCCCTCCCTATTCATCGTCTCTCACCCCAAGTGACTTTTTTGTTTGTTTGTTTCCCTGATGGAAAAAATGTCCTCAAAGGGAAACAAATGTTTGCCGATGTGGAAGAGGTGAAACCAAAAATGGTAAAAGCACTAACAGGCATCAAAATTGACAAATTCAAAAAAACTGTTTTGAGCAGTGGAAAAGGCTCTGCAATAGGTGTATTGTGTCAAATAGAGAATACTTTGAAGGTGATCAAATTTTAGACATATAATAAATACACATTTTTTAATAAATAAATTTCAGGTTTTTGGGGGGTTCCCCATTATAGTCCTCTGCTCTGGAAATCGCATATAAATAAAATCATACATTATGTATTTTGTGTTGTCGTCTTTCACTTAGTGTACCTTTCTTGAAGTTCATTTATGTTGTATCATGCAACATTGCTTCCTCTTTTTGGCCATGTATAATATCCTGTGCATGTGTATATCACATTTTGCTTATCCATTCATTAGCATGGACATTTAAGTTGTTTTCACTTATATCTACTTCTGATCATTATCCAGGGTGGGAGACTCAACCAGGAATTAAAACCAACCAAGTTATGCCTGTGGGTTATCAGAAATCCTGTCACTACCCATGGAGCTACAAAGCCTTTCAGCCCAGAATAGAAGAAACACATACTTATTGTATCTTCTTCAAAAATACAAAAGAAACATTTTCAACCCAAGAATTCTCCAGAAGAACTATTAAGCAATTCATTGACAAAAAAGTTGCTTGAAGAATTTTAGATTCAGTCTCTTTTCAAGGTGACAGTTCATGTAAAAGATGAGGAAAGTGAGAGTAAGAAGGATTAATAGCTGGAAAAGAATATTTTACTTAATCCTATATTCATGATATAAAGACAACTAGTTGTCACTGCTATAATCCATAGTGTCCTCTGTAGAGGTCACAAGTGACATTTGTGTGGAAAGCACCACTGTACAGTGGAAACTGAAATATCACTAAACATGTAGGGGTTTTGGCAGAAAGAACACATGACTAGATATCAGAAAACATAGTTTCAGCTCCTACCCCAGTCCTCCTTAGCTATGTGTCCTTGAATATCACTTACTAGCCTATGTCTTGGGTTTCTCATCTGGTAAATGGACTACTGTTACTCAGTCTGCTGTTTTGCAAGGCCAGTGCATACAAAAGATCCCCGAGAAGGGCAGACCTTAAAAATATCAGTAAATGTTATTAGCTCCAAATCTTATTCAATTGTTTTATTTCTTCTCTTGTTCTGTGTATGCAAGAAAGACTAAAATTTAATAAAGGTAGGAGATGAAAGTTCAAAAGGCACTTAGAAGCTCTTTAAAATCATTTATGATTGAGGCCGCAAGATGGAATCAAAGAGGCCTGTAATTTGTACCAAAGTTTTCTGGAGTTTGGAGAGAACTTGCAAAAACATTCACTTCATCTCAGTCTCCACACAAATTACAAACATGAGGAATCCCCCCATCCAGAGAATAATAAGTTGTAGGATGCACTGACTGATTTTCTAGAGGTGAACAGACTTCAAAGGTGAGGGACACCTTCAGGTTTGAAAAGAATCAAAGAAAATTGAAGAAAGACCCTTTTATTTTACCCTATGAGTAAAGGTATTTATCATGAGGTCTAAAATAAGATAATTCAACAATCTTGGTTAATTTCAATATTATTAGAACTTCAAAATTCTAAGCTGTATTGGAAACATTCCCTCAGCATTATAAAAAATGAATGGCCATCTTGCTTTTCTCTTCTGTAGAAGTGTATTATTATATTTTGGGGAAACTAGAGAAGAACTGGTAAAATTTCTCAGGGAGTCTTGGCCTACCTTGTGGAAACATTGAAGGATAGGACTGGAAGAGAGCATGACAATCATATGATCTATGTCCCCAGACCACTCTCCACCTACCACATTTCCCACATGTTTCATTGATGAGGCAAATATGGGCAGGA
Organism: Carlito syrichta; assembly: GCF_000164805.1. Taxonomy (NCBI): domain Eukaryota; kingdom Metazoa; phylum Chordata; class Mammalia; order Primates; family Tarsiidae; genus Carlito; species Carlito syrichta. The sequence continues at coordinate 639,511 of NW_007253006.1, read as the reverse complement.
AGTGGCTGATAGGAGACATGGAACTAGAAATCTGTCTCTTGATTCTCTATCAAAAATCTTTTCAACTAAATTCTCTTTTCTTGGTCTTTTTACTAACTGATCCAAACTAAGTAACCAAGGGTCATCTCATATGTTATATTTTAACTATAATTTACATTTTAGAATTTATGAATCATATATTCAACTTTCCTGTGTATTAGATCAAGCAGTAGAGGACTGGAGGCATTAAGAAGTTCTTCAACGTCATATGGTTAGATTAATGAGCTAGGAGCAGAATCGATCTCTCTTTATGTTCATGTTTGTGTGATTCTTCCTATCACAGTGCTGTTTCCTCTCCTGAAAGTTTCAATCATATCAGTGTGTGAAATGTTCCTTCTTTTTAGGGTCTATGGCAGCCCTCAAAGAAGTTACAGTTAGGCAACATTAGGAAGCCCTATCAGGGTCACTCTTGCTTTCTTACTCTCACTCGGAAAAGTGCAACATGAACCTTGACATCAGACATCTTCAGATTTTTCTATGATGTCATTTGTGGATGAATAGCACTGAAAATTGAGAGAAAATACCTCTTTGAACATTAAACACATAAATTTGGATAACATTTTATGTCCCCTTTTTCTAAATTTTAACTCATGGGCAGAAACTAGATAATTTTCATACTTAACACATTTCCAATGGATTGAATGAATGCACTACTATGGACAACATCACATCCTAGTTCTAGTTCATGTGATATGATACTTTATAAAATTTGCTTCCAATAGAAATATGCAACTCTGCTATCTGAAAGCCTAGGATACTACATACCAACATCAACAAATTAAGTTGCCTGATTCCTCTTCTTTTAAAATAAGCTCTTCCAATTCAAAACTAATGGAGGAACATCAATGATAAAAATGAATGGCATATTTAAAGTTTATCTAGTTTGATTAATATAGGCAAGATAAATTAAAAACAAGGTTAAAATCTCACCAATCTCTTTGACTCTGGGGACATCATTTTTCTACACTTTGGCAAAATTCAGCTTGTATTTTAAATCTATTGACTATCCCCTTCCTGTCTGCTCCCTTAGCACCCTCTGCATAGTTCCATCCCAGGACTTGCACATGGTTTATTAGTTCATCTCTCCAACTATGAGATCTTGAGAGCAGGGATTTAGTCTTGTTATTTTGTCCATCTCTTGTGCTTATCACACAGTTTGAACTTAATAGATATTTACTGATTTAATAAAAGTTTGAATAAACAAGAGAATAAATAAATATCATCAGTTGATAATAATGAACACAAATGATTATCTGTTTCTAATTGCTATAATATGAATATAAATATGTACATATACCAATTTATGGTAGTTCATTCTCAACACATAACCCATAAAATTTAAGCTTCATAAGAAACAGCATAATAGAAAAGGCTAGGGATAAAATGAAACATAGCATTCAATATTCATCAAACTTCAGAAATACAAACTCTCCATCATTTGGTGAATCAGAGGTAGATAATGGTCCAATCTCAGCCAAACAGTGCTATTAAAAACACAAACAACTGAACTCAATGTACATTCCAATTTTCCTTGTGATTTCAATTAAGATCACATCAATTAAGTCAACTTATCATTTTGTATCATGGAGTTCTTGAAAATTGCATAAAATTCAAGTTGGCATTTTCTCCCTTCCCTGATAAGGAAGGAACATGATTGCATCACACTGATTGCATATTTAGTACTCAAAGCAGCTGCACAAACATTATAAGCAATATAACAAAAAAAATGTGTAGAGGCTAGCATCAAAGGACGCATTTCTGAAACAGAGCATGCTATGGGTGGTTAATGTTAATTGAGAGATGACTCAGGAATATGGATCCAGCAAGGAGTGGGCACTTCAGAAGAGAATGGGATGATTATAACCGCCTCTTCTCCCACCCCTGGGCCCAGTCATCCATACACACCAAATCCTAATGTCAAAGTCTTAGTTCATAGAACCTTAAACGAACTTCCCAAATGACAGGCAATGACAGTGTTACCATTCCCAGTAGAATGAACAAAATTTCCCCATGCCAGGCTACCCACCCAGGTCATCATCTCTGGCATGGGAGTATGGTGGGGGTTGAGCAACTGCTTGTTAAGCATCTCTGGGAGATAGGCCAGATTTCTGCCTTTGCCATTTTCCTACCCTTTAGTAGACCTCATAAAGTGATAAAATGCCTTAATGAGCTCTAAAATAACTTAACAATACTTGCTAGTGATGGGTGATTGCAAATGGTAACTAGTTTCACTCTTCTACCTTTATATTAACAGTTGATAAGAGCTTGGGTTATGGTCAGACAATCATAGTGAAGATGCTGGTTCTGCCTCAGCAAAAGTTGCATGACCTTGAGTAAGTCACTTAATCTCTCTGTGCTTTGTTTCCTCCTTTAGAAAATAGAGAAGAAAAAATCGATTTGCAGTAGTGAAAAACTGTCAGGGGAGGGGGTGGGGGTGGGACTGGCAGTTGAGGGAGACTGCTAGGGGAGGGAGGGACATACCTCATCAACAAGGGTACCTGCATGATCAATGTTTGTATACCTAACCCTGAATTGTACCTCACATCTTTATAATAAATAAATTTTACAAAAAGAAAATGTAAGAGATAATTCTAACAATGCCATAGGGTTGATGTGAGAATTAAACACAGTAATGCCTATGAAGTACATTAGGAGCATAAATCATCCCTCAATAAATGAATGCTGCTATTGTTCCTACTTTCACATGTTTTTGTGGCTATTATTGTTAGCAGATAGACCTGTGTTATCAGATAGACCTGTGCATTATCTATTTGAGGAGTGTTCTCAAAAAATGAAATCTGTCCCCAGACTGCAATCTTCCCTTCTCCCTGATAATGCTTCCAAGAGATGCCCCAGAATTACAGGCAGGGTTATCTATGGTCCCCTTACTAAGTCAATGGAATGCATTTTTTCAGAGAAATGAATGTCGATTGAGACCTCAGGTAAATGCACAGAATTTACCTTAAAGTGCCTATGTGGTGACTAAAAATGATACATTTATAATGGAAAAAGGGTATAAAATCATATTGTTATAAATACCCAGTACAGAATTTAGATTAAATAGGCTTTTGTGAGCTAGTCCACAAACCTGCATAATATTTTTATTATATATTCCAGGTAAGAACTGATTCGTAAAGGAACATTTGGAGTGTACTTTGTTTCCATCTGTGGTGCCTAGTGCAGCTAAGTGGGCAGAGCAAAGAGCATATCTCCATTTTACAGGGAAGGCAACTGAGGCCCAGAAAGACTGTTTCTATGGCAAAGCTCCAGGGATAGACACAATACCAATATTCTTAGTTCAAACAAGCTCACTGAGATCTCAGCCCTGAGATAAAGGAGCAGTTCATAGCTGCAGGTACATACTTAGTTGCTATCTCTGCTATGTCTTATTTCTATTCTTCTTCAAAATGTAGACTAAAAGAACACAGAAAGAAGAATGGAAGGATTGCTAGTGTGATTTAACTGTTTTCTCTGGGAGGATGGGTTTCTAGTGATACTAATTTTCTTCTTTGTGCTCTTTTATACAACTCAATTTTTATGCAATAAACATAGAATACAGTAAGTACTTTTAAAAATTATTTAAAAATTCTACTCAAGTTCAACAATTTCTTAAAGGCTTTCTGCATTAGCTCAATTCATCTCTAAGTACTCCATTCATTTAGAGCCTTGAATTTGGCTCTTGTCAATTTGCACAAACTCCTCCTTTCCCATTTCTACCTCTTTCTTTTCAGCTTTCCTTTCCCTCTCTTTTCCATTCTTCTTTTTATTTTTTTAAGAAAAATTCATACTATATAACTGCCAAGAGATTTAAAATTTACACCAGTGGTAATGAAATGTTCTGGTTGTTAAAACTTCAAACAATATCAAGTATAAAATTTTTTTCATACTTCATTCGTTTTTTCCAGATCCTGTTCTTCTCTACCTATAGGTGGTAATTGTTACATACGTTTAACTGGTACATAATTTTAAATATTTCACCTGTAAGTACGTATTATGTGTATGTATAATTGTTTGTATATATGCATATTGTTTTCTTTTTGCATTGTTTTTAACAACCACTGGAAACTATTTTCCTTCCTGCAAAACAACTGTGATTACTGCCTTGGGATGTAAATGTTTGACTCTGAGCCAAGAACCTGCAGGTGAGAGGGACCAGCAAGAATGTGGTTTTCTGAAGGCCATGGGTGGTTGTTACCTTCACACAGCTTCAGCTCTCAGCCCTAATCCCAGCCTCACCATGTGGCCACACATACAGTAGTAGCACAAACAGGCTGTTGGCTGTTGAACCTACTAAGACAGGTGCAAGTGCTGTGTATCACCTGTGCCTTCTAAAAATAGGATCGAGAAAGAAAGGGTCTCATGTCCAGCCCTATCCCTGACCTATAATAAAACATTCACCCTGTGAACACTTATAACATAATCTCACCTGTGTCTATAATGAGAGCTGTATTCAGTTCTTTAAAAAAAAATCTGCTGGCTACTTTGGGCAAAATGTTACATTAAGTATTTCTTAAGCAGCTTTAATAAAAAGAAATCTCCTACAGAAAAAAAAGAGGGGAGAGTGAAAGGACTAAATGTGTTTGGAGGATGAGACCTGGTTCTTTCAATTTTTTGAGGCAAATTTTACCTGGTAGTCTTTCCTCTCCAATCAGCCTTTGCTAGTTGTGACCTTTCTTCACTTGTGAGACTTTTGCAGACATAAAGGATTTATGCCTATTTTGATAATTCTGATGAAAGTAAATATTAGAGACTCTTGCTTCTTGCATTCTATTTTCATGACAAAATAGAAAAAAATCAAGTACACTTCTATAAGAGTTGATTTGGGGGGATGAATACTAAAACTAGAACAACTAAACAAGGAGAAGTCATAATTTTCCATCTTGAAAAAGTACTTTATTTCGGTGTGTTCAATAAGAACATGAGTTCAGAGAACTCCAACAAATGTTGATGATATTTATTGAGTAAGCATTTAGGCTCAGTGCTTGCTGTATTAAGCTCTGTCATATTAGGCAGCATGGAAGGGTCCTCCACGATCCTTAACTTAAAGTGGTGTGCAGGTCCTACAAAAGGGATTGTACTAGTGGCACCTGCCTTGGACACACTCAAGATAATCTCCCTGCATTGATAATCCTTTTCATAGCTGACATGATATTATGACTAGCAGCATTATTTTTACAGCTAAATAAAAACACAGAAATGAGTCGCAGTTGAGCAGAGCAGTAGTTTGACATTTGCTTACCAAATGAAAATTATAAAGGGTAGAATATCAATATTAAAGAAAAATGTGCCTGGGCACAGTGGTTTATGCTTGTAATCCTAGCACTTTAGGAAGCCAAAGTGGGAGAATTGTTCAAAGCCAGGAATTTGCAATTAGTATGGGCAAGAAAGCAAAACCCTATCTCTACATTAAAAAAAAAAAAGTTAAAAGTGGTGGCACATGATTTTAGCCCTAACTTCTCAGGAGGCTGAGGTGGGAGGAGTTTAGGCTGCAGTGAGCTATGATCCTGCTACTGCACTCCAGTTGAGCAAGACAAGGAAGAAAGGAAAGGAAAATATCACCCTAATTATTTAAAATGCCTTGGGAGTGTATATATGCCTTGCTCTTATAAAAGAGTAATTAGTTGCTTCTTTCTGAAAAGGTACTTCTTTATATCGGTTTGTTGTGAGGAGAAAGCTATCTAGCTAGTTGAGAAGAAAGTTGATACCAGACTGGAACAATTTAGAATAGTTCAAAACAGCGTAGAAGAGCCGTCTTCAGGGTTGAGCCACAATATAAATTACTCATGAAAACTTCCTCAATAATTCAGATCCACATCTAAACTCTGCCTCATCTGAACTCTAGCATTTAGCAACATTCTATATTGCCTTGTGATTTTTTTTCTAGTTGTTACATGTGTTTATGCCTTACCTCCTCAACTTATGAATTTCTTAAGGGCAAGCGCTGTGACTGTTGTCTGCATTTTGATGCTCTCTTATTAGGTATTTAGTAAATCTTTTTAGGTTGGTTTGGCAAGTGTTTGCAGAGGATCACAGTGATCAGCGCCTGTGTGACTTTAGCCCATGCTCAGTGACCCTGCCCTTTACGCTGACTCTCGCCCGGGTCTCCCGTGCGTGGCTGCTCCTCATGGTAGGGCAGCGGCTCCTGGATGAGACAGCAGAGCCTGCGGATCTGCCTTCACCCCCATCTAGTTGGTGACCTGTGCCTCCAAACGTTCCAATTCATCTTCCAAGTCACAATCAGTTCCCGGAGTGGGGAATTTCCTCGGCTGGAAGCACATGGACCTGGGCCCACCTTCCTGGATGCCGCGATTTATATTCGGCCATCTGTACAGGGAAAGTGGGTGCCTGGAACATCTGGGCTGCCTTTGGACCAAAACGTCTGGGTCATGGACCCAGACTCCCTCATGTGACCTCGCCATGAGGGCAGTCCAGGTCATTACACACTGGGACTATGTTTGAGAAGGCCACTGGCAGAAGTCTCCTCGTTTACTGCCCAAGTATCCCCCATTCTCTGTTCTCCACGCCAAGACTTTGTGGAGCAATTGAAATAGATGTAAGAGAGGGAACAAAACCAGAGAAGAGGAGGAGAGTACGTAAACTGGCACGTTGGGCGTCAGGAGTCGCCACTGTCTATTGCTGATCCTGACACTTGCTTTGGCAGTCTACAGAAGAGTCTTTGCTGAGTCCCATGCCTTAGTCTGCTTCTGTAACATGGAGTGGGACAACTGTCTTTACCTACCTCACTAGAAAATGGGGGAGGACAGATAGTTGAAAGAATATTAAACTGCATAGGTAGAAGTGTTTCCCGCATTTAAAAAAAATTGTTGAAAACTTATTCAATAAACAGGGAACTGTCTGCTGTATGGTTGTTTCTCTTAGGTTTGGAGTATGGAATATTTATATGGTGTTAAGTTAGCATGAGGCCATTTATGTGAGGCCTTCTCTGAAACTTTGAGTTCCTGTGCAACTAATCACAACCCAACTAGGAGTATATTTTCTGGTGACAGTAGCTCGATCTCAGCCAACAGAACAGCTGAACTTCAGCCAATCACAGGCAGCCAACTCATCAGACCATGCCCAGGTAATGTAGATGTCTAGCTGTAACCAATCAGATGACTTCTGTCCTTTGTTTGTTTTCCTCCTATAAAAGGTTGCTGCTGGAGTTTTTGGGTAGAACTCTCTGAACCTCTACTGGTTCTGAGGACTGCTGAATTCATAAATCATTCTTTGCTCAAATAAACCCTGCTAAATTTAACTTGTCTAAAACATTTCTTTTAAGAATGGCTATTGAAATGTTTCAGATTACATTCATTTTTAAAATCATTGTATTGGAATAGTAATCCTGAGACATGGAGACAGATATTCCTCTTTGTTTCACAGAAAAGGAGGTATAGAAAGGTGAGGTGACCTACCCAGAGAAAGTTCCTAATGAGGGCAAAATTTGATCCCAGAAGAGACAGCAGAGCATTTGGGTTCTTTTGGTTTTTGAGGGCTTGAGCCCATTTTAATTTCAGATAGTCATTAGTTACTGCTCACAAAAACTGGCTTTCCTCTTCTCTGAGTACATGAAAGACTACACTGCCTGCCCCCCTTTGCCCCCTTTGTGGTAGAATGAGCCTTGAGAGTAGTTTTAGAAAGCTCAGAATCCTTCAAGAACCAGTGCACAACTCACTGAATTCTCTCTCTGCCAGTCACCCAAGTCAAGTTGCTTCAGATTCTCAAGGATCTCCATCAACCTGAGAGCAAGAAATAAACCTTAGTTTTTTCGTGCCACTGAGAATTTTGGAGTTGTTAGTTACTATGACATAACCTGACTTATTTTGACTAATACAGGATCATGGAGGTGAATTTAAAATATGCAGAGTATAATAGCATTACAACTTTTTAATTAGAAAGAGCCCAGGAGGTAATTTTCCGTGAAGGATCTTGAGGGTCTGGTTCCTTAACTTCTGCTTCTACTCGGAGTTCTTTCAACATTCATATACCTTAGAATGCATTTTGTCCATCAATTCTGGGCATTACCAGGTGGTCTTTGAGTTACTCATTTAAATATCTATTGAAATACCTTTAGTAATGAGAAATTTGTCATACTCCCATAATACTTTGTTTCATTTGTTTTTCAGCAATCAGTGATTAAAAAGTTCTTCTTTAAGTTAAATCAACATTTTCCTGTAATGTATATTTAATTGTCCCTATCTTTTTCTCCAGAGTCACAGAGAACATGTGTCATTCTCTTTTTATGTAATCCTTCTGAATAATTTAAGCAGCGTGAACTCTCTAAGTTCAACTTCTCCATGTTGAACACTCCTCAGTCCCTTCAATCGTTCCCTATGCTGAATTATTCTGAAGCCCTTTATTATTTTAAATTTATTATCAGGACAGGTTCAGTATTTCAATATACTATTTAAAATATGGTACCCAGAAGTACACATAGTATTATTGGAAGTGTGACCTAACCCACGTGAAATAAAATGATACAATTGTGTTCTCAGTGTTATGGTTCCATTAACCCTAAATTTAACAACAACTAAAGGTGCCATATTAAATTCATCAATTTTAGATGCTGATTCTTTCATTACAGTATTAGCTACACCCTTAGTTTGATGCCATTCACCAATTGTAACTACATGTTCTTTATGAACTCATCATAGTCCATGATATAGTGCTGAACTGGATAATAGCCAGACAGAGCTCCGAAAAGCACCAGTGAAGACATCAGTCTGAGAATAAAGATTCTTTGCGTTAAATCGTCAAGCATTTGCATTTTCTACCAGCTGTGCTAACACTCAGTGGCACTGCTCTGTCCAACACATAAAGTCATCTTTGAATTGTTTGCCAAGTTACAGACACATGATTACTCCATTTTCCTAACCTACCATCTAGTGACAACCTACCTCAAAAGGACATGCTATGCTCTGCTTTTACTCAGCATATTCTTGTTACTAGTAACCATTTCTCCATTTCTAAGCACATACAACCTGTTCTAGAATTCTGCTTAGGATTACTAAGATACTTACTGGTTTATCTACATTTTTCCTTTTGGAAATATTGTGCCATCATTTATCCAACAGGTGCCCTGTTCCTCATGTTTTCTAGAAGAAAACAGACTGTGACTTGGCAATGTCATTTATGTATAACCCTTGAGTATCCTGAGATGACATTTGTTACAATCAATAAACATAAACACACTGAGAGCAGATTATGTGCTTATATATTTTTTCATTTATTTTAATGAGTATCTATTGTCATTTGAAAAAAAATCATTCTCCTCTCAGAAGACAGGTGAGAATTAGGAGTTTAAGATTAGGAGTTTAAGCCGGGCTCAGTGGCTCAGCCTGTAATCCCGCACCTTTGGGAGGCTGAGGTGAGTGGACTGCCTGAGCAAGTGGGTTTGAGACCCGCCTGGGCAACTTGGCGAGACCTCATCTCTACAATAAGTCATAATTAGCTGGGCGTGGTAGCGGGTGCCTGTAGTTCCAGCTACTCGGAAGGCTGAGGCGGAAGGGTCGCCGGAGCCCAGCAGGTTGAGGATGTGGTGGCCGGGAGCGGCCACTGCACTCCAGTCTGGGTGACAGAGTGAGACTCCAACTCAAAAACAAAAGATTAGGAGTTTATAATCTAGTGAATTAAAGTACCTAGAAGTGCCCTATTTTAAAGAGCTCATTAATTTGCATGCACATTTTTGTGAATATTTACTATATGCTGCTTCTCTTTTCTCTTATTCCTTCATCATACACTATCATTTCTTTTTCCCCACTTGCTTCCTTCTAAACTCTTTCACTTGATGAGATTTTCAAAGGATCTGTGACCCTCTAGCATGATAATGGAAAAGAGAAAATGTCTTTTGTCTTTATCCCTAGTGCTTAGCAGAATTCTCAGTATGTAGAGGGGTATTCAACACATTTTGGTTAACTGAATAAATGAATACTCTAATGAAATTCCATCTTTCCTAAGAAAAGGAGCTACAGTTTTCTCATTCTTATTCATGCTCCAAATGTGTCTTAAAGAGAGTCCTTTTTCTCCCTTGAGCTCTTTTTAAGCTTTAGCTTTTCTGACATTATGCCTGCATGCATGCTATACTCCTTTTTAAACATAAAATTCATTGCTTTTATCTTTTTATCTTTGTTTGCATGAGTTCACATAGATATCTCTAATTAAAATAATTCTTTCCTGTCCTTACGGGATAAATTTTATGCATAGTTAAGAGCCCATGGGTATTCCCTGATGGTGCACTACTCTGCTCTCCTTCCAGAAAACCTGTGGCAATAGACATAGGTACTAACAATCTCCTGGCTGCTTTGCCCTCAGAGGTGCCCCTGTGGAAATCCTCTCAGGCTGCTCCTAGCTAATGCCTGAAATTATGAGGTTTTTAGGAAAATAGTGGAGTTTCTAGAGTCAGGCCATTCCAGCCCAATGCTAGACTCCCCTACTAAGTAATTTCTGCTCAGGAATGGCCCACTGATTTGGTTGAAATGTTCTCAAAACCACCCTATGCAGTCATTTTAGCATAATCTAGCTTGATAACTCCATTATTAGGATGAATGTGTTCTTCTCTTGTTTTTCAAATATAAGGAGCTATGATAAAATGAAACAAAAAAATAAAAGATCAGAGGCCCAGGCCTAGTCTGCCAATTGATTTCTTACCTTTCTGATCTTTGGCTTTCTAAGTTCTAGCTAGGAAGAATAGAGTGACCCAAGCCATTTGCTGTTTCCAGTATCTGAGCTATCTCATCTTTTGGGGTGCCAGAGGGTGATTGTATTTTATTTTGCTCTGGAATATTACATTCTTTTTCATTTAGTTTTCATCAGCAAAATTGTAAAAAATATTAGTTAAGTTGTTAAAATCTACCATTCTTTTATTTCACTATTTCTTTTCTTATTTCTATCCCATGTCTACTTAGGAAAATGATCAAAATTCAACAGATGTTTTGAAAGAACAAGCCATTAAGAATATTTTGTGTTTGTATACAGATAGATGTCTAAAAACTCTTTGGTTGAGAAGCCAGCTTCTAAGATTGCCTGTAATAAGATTGTCAGCAAAGTATCAAATGCCAGTGCTTATTGATGAACTCAGGATTCTTTTTTCTAGGAAAGTTAGTTTCCAGTGGATGTGGCAAGACAGATGAAACACTAGAAACATAAAAGAAAGCAAAAGGAAAACCCACATCACTTGCATTTGAAAAGGCAGGTTCTTTGATTTTTCCAATATTGGGGAAAATGTGGTTTCAAAAAAACAAACTATTATAGAACTTGTGGCTGTCCTGAAGCCATTAAAACTCAAAGGACTCCAAAATACAGGTAATCATTTTTAATTTCTCTAATTATGAAACCAAGCTTCTTGTTTCATAATACATACATTTCTGCAATGAGTTAGCATGACGGGCGAGGTTTTGTAGTCGAGGGAATCATCTTAAGTCTTCTGAAATCACTTCATCTGAGCAGCCTTCTATTTGTGCTGACCACCATGGTGTGGGGGTTGGTCAGGCCTACTGCTACACCTCCTCTATTTGCTCTGGTCCCAGGAACAAAAATGTCCTCCCTGTCTCTATATGTGAGCTTAAAGACTAAATCTACATATGCAATAAACCAATGACTTTTCTTTCATGTAATTTCTCCCTCCACTTGCTTCTTGGGGATAAATGGATTATAACTCTTTTTCAGGACTTGGAATAAATACCAAGGAAGAAGGAAGATTTCAAAGCATATGTTTTAAGATCTGCTCAATTGGGTAAGATAGCAAAGCAGGTTTCATTTCCTCACCAAAGAAACTCATTCTATAGACTTAGCATTTTTATAAATCAGAACAAGCATACATTGTTACCTAGAATTACACAGTCACATGGACAACATGTCAGTTATCTCTGTATTTCTATAATGCTTCCAATATCAAAAACATTTTCATGGCCTACAACCTTAGGAACTGACTTCTCTAGACTTAATTTTACTTCTGGAAAAGTAAACATGGCTTACATTTAGTCTAATAATAAACTGAAGGGTGAAGAAGAATATAATTTTGATATCTATAACCAAGGATAGAGAAATCTACTGTGTGTGTGCGTGTGCTTGAATGTGTGTGCATGTGCCTACGTGTGTGTGTGTGTGTGTGTGTGTGTGTATGTGTTAGGGAATGAGGGACTGACCACAAATATGCTTGAATGAATTATCTTGAGAACAATCAGAGAGCAACCCATAAGTAAGTGTATGGTAATAAAGAGTAAGGAATAAAAGTATGGAGAATTGGGAACTCCTGTCTTGAGTTTTGTCACCATTCACTTCTTCACTCCTTGTTGTCATTTCTTTAGCTTTTGAGTTGAACATCACCAACATAGGAAACCATCCCTAACTAATCCTGCCCCATGGCAATTGCTGACTGATTCACTTCTGTGTGGCACTTATTCAAACCTTGGCACTGGATTATCACATACTCGCTCAATGTATATTTTTCCCCTAGTTATTTCAGTAGGGTAATGCTGTTGTTATTGGGGGTGGTATTATTGACAATGTTTGAATAAATGTTGATCATGATATTGATCAATGAAAATCTAGGAGGAAAAAAACCAACCCCAAATTCCTTGTTAATAGAAACTTTGCAACCCATTCCTTTGACCTCTTTTTCCTTTTTATTTTTATCATACTTAATACTTAACAGGTAAAATAAGCAACTGGCCACTGGGTGGGCATATTAGCTTCTTGGAACATGCTCCAACATCTGTCTCTAAATCCCTGCTACTTGGTGAGTGGTTTGAAGATGAGTAGCATGGAAATTACCTAGGAGCTTTTTAAAAATTCAGGATCTCAGGCCCCACCCCAGGACTGAACTATGAGCCATATTATTAGGAGATTCCTGAGTGATTTATAAACACATTACAATTAGAGAAGCACTCATTTAAAAGACACTCTTCTTCCAATTCCACTTCCAGCTCTTACTTAAGTATACCACTTAAGTGATGATTAACAATGTATGTATCTTAAATTATCATGCAATTTTTATGACTGTGTGCTCTGTAAACCTGTGCACAACTTAGTATATTCCATAAATTTTATACTACTTTGGGCTGTTCAATATTGCTTCGTGTGTGTGAATTTCATATCCTCAAGCAGACGGCAAGTCCTTGAAGGCAGTTTCTAATCTTTGTGTCCCTAAATCCTGTTGGTGCTGTGCTCATTGCAATACTCACTAATTCAGCTAATATTTGAGAACTGACCAAGTGTTAGATATTTTTGATGTACTTCCATGCATTATCTCACTGAATAATCACAGTAACTCTAGGGAGTAGCTACTATTCTTCCTTCATTTTATAATGAGAAAACGGAGCTTTAGGGAAGATAGTAAGTCATTGAGCTGGAATTTAAATCCATATCCATTTGACTCAGGAGTCTGACCTTTTAGCCACTATGTTAAACTGCTCACTGAACGTAGAGGAATAAGCAAAACTGTGTTTCTGGAGGTAAGCAATTATATTTTGTGTTGACCTAATACATTGGAACCAAGATCTGCTTTCTTCTGGCCTGGATATTGTCCTGATAAGCATATTTCTCAAAGAAACAATAGCAATACTTCCCCCTCTACCATCTCCACAATCCTTTTCACTTCCCTCCTATCCCAGGTTCTCTCTCTTGCTGTACTTATTAATTCCTTTCTGCCATCTTCTCTCTGTTTTCGATTAAGACCCTCATCCATGTCCTAGCCTTGCTAGGTGAGCTTATGAGTGAGTACCCCTGACTTCTCAGCCCTCTGAGGAAAGCATTTGGATCTGACCTGATCGAGGGGCACCTCGTGAGGAGCTTTTTCAGGTCACAGACTGTCTGCGCTTTCTTCGCCTGAGTGAATGTGTTTGCAAAGTGGATGAATGACCTTTCATTCCCGGACACCCAGAGGGCCAATCAGTCTGTTCTTGCTCCACTGAGAAAACTGAATAAAGTGCTTGCCACTTGAAATGAGAGTAAAGCATAAATAACTATAAAAATAAACAGGCCCCAACCCCTTCAAAGCCCAGAGAAAACTAAAGCACTTTGTGTTTAGGGCACCCTGAGTCTGGCAGATGAAGGAGTCTTTTCTCATGTTTCCTCCCACAGTGTGAGAAATCACTTCACTGGAAAATATTTCTGCCAGGCCAGAGAGCATGTGTACTTTTGCACCCCAGTGCACGCTGCCCCTGGCATGTTCTCTTCTCTCAGAAGGGCTGAAGCTATCATTTCCACTCTGGTGGCTAACAGGATGTTTATGTAATCATCACCTGCCAGGAGCCACTGATGTACATTCTTGTCCTGGACAATTACACTACCTTGACAGGCATGACTGTGAGGCCACAGTGTACCCAGGACAACTCTGTCAGAATTGATTCTGCAGAAAACATGGACTCCACAATGCAAGAGACAATGATCTCGGAGAACACACAATGTATATCTCTCCCAATGGGAGAGAGAGGTCTTACATGGCCTCTCACACCTAGCGGACCCCTCCCAAAGATTTGCTGATGCCACAGCAAAACAAAGGCAACAACTACTTTTGCCTTTAAAGGCCAATAAGTTATTATGGTTATGTAATCCCTGTATACATGACCATAATAAATTATTCCTGTGTTCAATAACTTTCAATCAGATAATCTTCCTTAAATATGCTTAGGATGTACTTGGAATTAGGTATCAGAGAATCCAGATGGATCACCTAGCTCTGGAATTTACTATCAGTACAGTTTGGGTAGATCACTGGCTTTCTGAGGGTTTCTATTTCCCTAGATGGAAGGCTGTACTATGAGAGGCAACCCCTCCCCCATCAAAAAAATCAGCATTATACTTTGGAGGGCAAGTCCCTTGCAGTATACTCAGAATTTGCTCCTCTGAATCAAATGATCAAAGTTTGTATCTGGAAGTTTTGAGAAGGTTGTGTCATGGTTTGGAAGAAACATCCCTAGTTGTTGCAAACAGATGTCTGGTTCTTCCACCATGACAATGCACTTACCCCATACCACACTGAGTGTTCAGCAGTTTTAGATCAAAATTTTGGACCAAAATGTCATGAGTCCTATGCCCTACCCTTCCTATTCACCCCATCTTCCCTGAGTGACTTTTTGTTTATTTGTTTCCTCAGATGAAAAAAATCCTCAGAGGGAAACATTTTGCCCATGTGGAAGAGGCAGAAAAAAAGGGCAGATACAAAAAGGCATCATAATTGACTGGTTCAAAAACTATTCTGAGCAGTGGAAAAAGCATTTTGATTGGAATATTGAATTAAACAGAGAGTACTTCAAAGGTGACTGAAGTTTGAACATGGAAGAATAAATACACAATTTTTAATAAACCAATTTAAGATTGTTTTCTGGTCCCCTCTCATAGATTTGCTGGCCAGCCAGATGGCTTCAAATTCTAGCATTCTTGGATTCTTGTCACTCTTTAGGCTGCTATTTCTCAAGCTCATTCTGTGTACCCCATCCTCAGGAGACAAAAAGCTATGACTAAACTGTGTAGCTTATACCACAACCTTTCTTCTGCACCTGCCTACATGTGTGAATTCACCAGTAACAACAAAATACATACACCTAGCCACCATTCCAAGCTTGCCGGACCTGAGTTAATGTTCTTGTCCAAAACCTAATACAGGCTAATTTAATAGTTTTTTCATATTGGACTCCCTTATTCTCCTCTTGTGAATAAGGAGGGAAGTTAATTTTAAAATAATAATAAAGCCTTTCTAGAAAAAAAAAAAACATTGTCTTTGTACTCCATCCACTAACCTAAGTGTTAAAATTCAATTAAATTGGGAGAGATCACAATTAAGATGCAATATAATTATTACTTATTTTATGCAAATGAGATTTCTGATCACAATGAATTTAAAAAACTTTGCTTAAGCAGCTCATCAGTTGCCTAAATGATGTTTTGTTACTTCTTTGCTAAATTCCTAATCTCACAAGGCAAAAAGAATAAATGTTTCTGGAAATTCAAAGACTGAAATAATGACACCACTCAACTTTCCCCAGAATGCCATAGATAGACTGCTATACCAATTGTTTTATAAATTGGAGCTTATTTTATTTCAAAGTTAACATGCAGTCAAGCAAACTTCCCAGCAAAGGTCACTGTTATTCAAATGCCTGAAAGAATTCTAAAGTGATTTGAAAGACATGTCTACATATTGTAGAAATTAATCCTTGTAAAAGTTTGCCTTCAATGTAGCCAATTTTATGCTCTATAAAACATATATTTTGATCAACAAGTCAAGACAAAGAAGTAGTAGTCATAATTTGTCTAGAAAATTTATTTGCAAATCCCTACTTAGAATTCCATTTAGAATTAGTGAATTTATTTAAAAGCACAATCATTAATATCTGGTGATCTATTACTGTCATTGCCATTAGAATGTTGTGTAGAAAACTACTCCAAATCTTAATAACTTTTAATAACAAGCATGGATTTGCACACTCATAGATGTGCAGGCATTCTGTGCTTTAGCTGATAGGGTAAAATTTGGCCAGATAAGCCTGCTTCCGGCTCCAGGCATGGCTCCAGGCTCCAGATTGGGTTTAGTGTGCTCCATATGTACTTACTTGTACCCAAGTTGAGGGTGCAGTGGTCAAAAGGACATATTCTTCTTGTGACAAACCACTAGAGGACACAGGTTAACAAAATTGCACAACTGTTTTAGGCCTTTGCATGGATCACATCTGCTAATGTTTCATTGGTCAAGGCAAGTCACATGGACAGTCCAAGATTAATGGGGTGGGAAAGTAAACTTCATCCTTTGTGGGAGAGGGAAAGAATCTTTACTAAACAATGGCTTAAACTATCTCAAATGTCTTTAGCTCACTTAAAAGTCTAAGTGCAATGCTTGGTTATTTATGATTGTAGTGATATACTTTTTCTAGTTTTTGTACTATGTTTATTAATAATCAGTAGTATGTAGAGATATTTAAGTCTAGTAGTTACTTTTTCAGCAGTTTGTTTTCATTTGAATCTTCCTTCTTTAAGGTTGCTGCTTCGTTTTCTAGTGCATATGGTTAATTTTTAATGTTGAATAAATAAATAGAATGTTTATTTCAGCTCATGTTTAGAATTAAAGACATCCCAAGATGGTTTTGAGACTTCTTTTTTAAAAATTTTTAATTTTAAAGATGTGGGGCACAATTCACGGTTAGGTATACAAATATTCATTGTGCAGGTATCCTTGTTGATGAGGTGTGCCCCCCCTTTCCTGGCAGATTCCCACAACTGCCAATCCTGCCCCTCTCCACACCCCTCCACAATTTCCCACTACTGCCAATCCTTTTCTTATAGTATTATGATAATTGTTCAAGGTCCACTTATGAGTGACAGCATGTGATACTCAGTTTTTTGTTTCTGTGATAGATCACTCACCATTATAGACTCTAAGTCCAACCAAGTTGCTGTGAAGTTCATAATTTTATACTTTATGGCTACTTAGTATTCCATTGTGTATATGTACCATTTAAAAAAATCCAGTCCTCTTTCCATGTACAGCATGGGTGGTTCCATGTTTTTGCTATTGTAAACAATGTTGCAATAAACATGTGTATGCAGGAATCTTTTTCAGAGAGTGATTTGAGTTCCTCTGGGTATATTCTCAATAGGAGGATTGTGGGGTTGTATGGAAGGTTGATTTTTAGATCTTTTAGGAATTGGCAAACAGTTTTCCACAGAGGCTGTACTAGTTTACACTCCCAGCAACAGTGTAGAAGTGTTTCCTTTTCCCTGCATCTTCTCTAGTATCTGTTGTTGTTTGAGTTATTGATGATGGTCATCCTCACTGAAGTTAGGTGGTATCTCAGTGTGGTTTTAATTTGCATTTCTTTGATGATTAGTGAGGCTGAGCATTTTTTCATGTATCTACTGACTGCTCATGTGTCTTCTTTTCAGAAGTGTCTATTCATGAGAGTTCCAGTAAGATGGCGACAGCATAGGTGGAACTGTGAGATTCTCCAAATGTGAGTTCCCAAGAAGACTCTTACTTTCCTTCCCCCATACCCCTGCACCAGTCCGAGACCCGGGGATCCTTTGTCCTATGCAGTGTTGGATATTGTGGCCCCTGGCTGCTGCTGCTCCACTATACGTGACCCCCGCCCATGCGGGAGTCTCAGGTCTCGCCCAGCACCCAGCACCAAGCACCAAGCTGCATCACCCAGGGAAGCTCTGGGCGCCCACCGCTCAGAGATACTGGCTCCATTTCTGACTGAAGTACCCTGTGAGGGGCCCAGGGCCATTTTCACGACTCACCACCTGCCCTTTGGAGCTCTGGAGCTCTGGGCCCACCCTGGCTGAGGCACCCAGCATGTGACCCCATGCTTGTGTAAGGGAACAGCATATCTTAAGGAGGTGCTGATTGGAGGATCTCAGCTCCAGAGGAGAGATCTCCTGACTCCCTCCTCCACCCCATGCTGCTGGTGGCACACCGGATTCAGTGCCCAGCTGTGCAGTTGATCCCCGGTGCCTCGCATGCCACCACAGCCCATCATAGTGGATCGCCCAGGGACCCAGATGAGTGGAGAGAAAGGATCTGCAAAAGAGGAGCTGCCACCTCGGCCATTTTCCAGGCAGAGATTTGCATTGCCCCACCCACCTCCTAGCAGCCTCCACCTCGGTTCCTAAGGTAATGGTGCTAAACAGGAGACAAATCCCCTCCCCTATGCTGAATCAGATGCAGGCAACTAAGCATTGCAGACCTCTCAAGAAACAGGTTAAAAGAACAAACTCAAGCTGCGAGTAATTCTAGCTGCCTGTAATGAAAGCAAAGGGGAGAGGCTGGGGATCAGAGCTGAAGAGACTTTAGATACTCAGGAAAGATTCCAGAGCTAATCTGATTTCTTATTCTGACTTTTGATTTTATCATTTTGACTGTTTGTTTTGCTCACTTTTGTTTGCTTTTTGACTTACACTATCTGTTTGTGTTGGGGAAAATGCATCAAAAGGCATGATTTTATTGTTCTGTCTTTGTGTAGGTATTCTTTAGGGAATTTTGCTTGCATGTCTTTTTCATTTCTCTCTGGCCTTGTGTCTCTTTTTCACCCATTAGTTGGTATGTATGTCTGTTTTCCCTCTCACTCCTCTCTCTTTCTAACTTTCTATTGACTCCCCCTTCTTCCATTATTTTCCTCTTTTGTACCTCCTTTTGTTCCAGGGACCAAACCTACATACTGCTGCACAGACAGATTGTAAGGCAGTGGGAAATAGGTTCCAGTGTGCCCATACACCTGTTAGTGGATGCTGGAATCAGCAGATAGATTCTGAATTACAGCTTCCCCATCAATTAAACCTCAAAACTGCAAAAAGTACAGCCCACATCCCACACTCCAGTCTCAAAAGTGAAGAAAGCCAGAGGACTCTCATAAGGAAGAAGGAGATTGCACAAGCAAAGCAAAAGCAACCCCATCTTCCCTGAAAAACAGAATTAAAGAAGGGGAGGAAAAGGGGGAGAGAGAGAGAAATCTACACAAATGAAGAAAAACCAAAAGGAGAGTATGGGTCTTTCCCAGAACACTGGGAGGGCAGACACTGAGAAAACTGACTTTGGAATGTAAACAATAAAGAGCCCTCAGAATGACTGGTCTCAAACTACAAACCTAGATATCAAGACATTAATAGAGATTAAAAAGAATTGAGGAGAGAAAAGAAGAAACTAGGAAAGAGCTGATAACTGAGATAACAGTAATAAAGAATACTGTGAATGAAATAAATAACAGACTGATAAGCATGGAAAGCAGAATTAGCCAAGCAGAAGAAATAATCCTAGAGTTTGAGGACCAAAATATAGAACTAACCCAAACTGTTAAAACACAGAAAACAAGCTTAAAAATACAGAACAAAACTTTCAAGAGATGGGCGATTACTTCAAGAGACTGAACCTAAGAGTAATTGGCCTTCCTGAGGCAGAAAGAGAGACAGAGACCATACTGGAACAAACTTTCTATGAGATTATTCAAGAAAACTTCCCTTATCTAATCAGTGATACAAAAATTCAAACACAAGAAATTCAGAGAACCCCTGCAAGACAACAAATGAGAAGACCAACTCCTAGACACATAATAATTCGCCTAAACAAAGTAGGTATAAAAAAAATTCTAAAGGCAGCAAGAGAAAAAGTCCAGATCATCACCTACCATGGAGACCAATTAGAATAGCAGCAGATTTATCTACAGAAACCCTACAGACTGGGTGAGCTTGGAACCCTAACCTCAAAGTCCTAAAAGATAAATAATTTCAACCAAGAATAAGCTACCCAGGCAAGTTAAGCTTCATCAGTGAGGTAGAACTAAAATCTTTCCCAGATATCCAATCCCTAAGAACTTACGCTGCCACCAGACCACCTCTATATGAAACACTTAAGAAAGTACTAAACACAGAAGAAAAGGAAAAAAAGAACAACATTCTTCACAAGAGTACAGAGAAAAGAATAAAATACACATGAACCAACCCCAAAACCAAAAGAAAGACAAAAAACCAAGTGGAAGAACAACAACTCTATAAGAACTCTATGATAGGGACCAACTCTCACTTTTCAATAATTAGCCTGAATGTGAATGTACTAAATGCACCACTGAAAAGACATAGAATGGCAAAATGGATAAAATATCACCAAGCAACAATATACTGCCTTCAAGAGACTCACTCACTAGAAAGGACAAGCACAGACTCAAAGTAAGAGGATGGGAAACACATTTTCAGGCGAATGGAACACAAAAGAAAGGAGTCATGGTCCTAATTTCAGACAAAATACCATTTAAGCTATCAAAAATTTAAAAAGATACGGAGGGCAACTACATAATGATAAAAGATTCACTCCACCAACAAGAAATATCTATCCTAAATATATATGCACCCAACATAGGAGCGCCAACTTTCATAAAGCAGCTTCTAGGAAAACTAAAGAAAGATATTGACTCTAACACCATCATAACTGGGGACTTTAATACCCCACTCACAACCCTAGACAGATCATCAGGACAAAATATCAGCAATGAGATCTGGAACCTCAATGTGACTCTTGGCCAAATGGACTTATTGATACATACAGAACACTCCACCCAACGACCACAGAATATACATTCTACTCAGCACCGCATGGAGCATACTCTAAGATTGACCACATACTTGGCCATAAATCAAGCATAAACAAATTTCAAAAGATTGAAATTTTTGTCATGCACCTTCTCAGACTACAGTGGAATAAAAATAAACATCAACACCAACAAGCTCCCCCCCAAACCCACAAAGACATGGAAACTAAACAGCATGGTGCTAAACAACTCCTGGGTCAACATTGAAATCAAAACAGAGATTAAAAGATACCTGGAAACAAATGAAAATGAAGAGACATTTTACCAAAATCTCTGGGATGCCATGAAGGCTGTAGTAAGAGGGGAATCCATTTCCCTACAAATGCTCATGAAGAAAATGGAAGGATCACAAATCAACAGCCTAACAAGTCACCTTAGGAAGCTGGAAAAGCAAGACCACAAAAACCCTAACTGCAACAGAAGAATCCAGGTCACCAAAATAAAAACCCAAATCCAGGACATAGAAGATAAAAAGATAATACAAAAAATCAGTGAAACAAAAAGCTGGTTCTTTGAAAGGATAAATAAGATCGATGGTCCATTAGCTAGACTGATCAAGAAAAAAAGAGAAAATGCCCAAATAAATACAGTCAGAAACACAAAAGATGAAGTCACATCTGACCCTGAGAAATGCAAAATATCTTTAGAGACTACTATGTACACCTGTATGGAAACAAACTGGAAAACCTTAAGGAAATGGAAGACTTTCTGATATCACACAACTTGCCTAGGTTGAAACAAGAAGAAACCAAGACCTTAAATAGATCAATAACAATCAAGGAAATTGACTATGTAATAAGAAAACTACCTACAAAAAAAAAGCCCTGGACCGGATGACTTTCCAGCAGAATTCTATAAGACATTAAGGAGGAGCTGATATCAATCCTACTGAAAGTGTTCCAGGTGATTGAGAAAAATGGAACCCTCCCCAAATCATTCTATGAAGCCAACATCACATTGATACCCAAGCCAGGTAAAGACCCAACAAAGAAAGAGAACTACAGGCCAATATCTTTGATGAACATAGATGTCAAAATTCTCAACAAGATTCTAGCAAACCAGATTCAACAACACATCTCAAAAATCATCCATCATGACCAAGTAGGTTTCATCCCTGGGATGCAAGGCTGGTTCAACATTTGCAGGACAATAAATGTAATTAAATATCTCAACAGACATCAGAACAAAATTATATGATTTTAGCATTAGATGCAGAAAAAGCTTTTGATAAAATCCAGCAACCTTCCTGATAAAAACCCTCGAACATACCTCAAAATAGTAAAAGCCATCTACGAGAAACCCACAGCTAGCATACTCCTAAACAGACAAAACTTGGAACCATTTCCCCTGAAAACTGGAACAAGACAAGGATGCCCACTCTCTCCCCTCCTGTTCAATATAGTATTGGAAGTCCTAGCTGGAGCAATCAGAAAAGAGAAGGCGATCAAGTGTATCTAAATAGGAAAAGAGGAAGTCAAGTTATCCCTCTTTGCTGATGACATGATTGTGTACCTTGAAAACCCAAGAGAATCTGTCAAAAGCCTCCTTGCACTGATAAAAGACTTTGGCAAAGTCTCAGGGTATAAAATAAATGTGCAAAAGACAATCACATTTCTTTACACCAATGATAAACAAACAGAGACCCAAATAAAAAACACAATCCTGTTGACAATAGCCACAAAAATAAAATGAAATACCTTGGCATCTTCCTAACCAGAGATGTGAAAGATCTTTACAATGAAAACTACAAAACACTACTCAAAGAAATCAAGGATGACACAAACAAGTGGAAAAATATCCCATGCTCATGGATTGGAAGAATCAACATTATAAAGATGTCCATTCTACCAAAGGCAATCTACAAATTACCAGCAACATTCTTCTCAGAGCTAGAAAAAACAATACAGGAATTCATATGGAAACACAAACGACCAAGAATAGCCAGAACAATCTCAGCAAAAAACAAAAAACAAACAAAAACAAAAACAAAAACAAAGCAGGAGGTATCACACTACCAGATTTCAAACTTTACTATAAAGCTACAATAATCAAAACAGCTTGGTATTGGTACAGAAGCAGGTATATAGACCAATGGAATAGAATTGAAATTCCAGAAACAAAACCTCAATTTCTCAACCAACTCATCTTTGACAAAGTCTCCAACACCTACCACTGGGGTGAGGAGAACCTATTCAGTAAATGGTGCTGGGAAAACTGGCTGACCACATGCAGAAGACTCTAACAAGACCCCTATCTATCCCCATACACAAAAATTAACTCTAAATGGATCAGAGATCTAAATGTAAAACCTCAAACCATAAGAACCTTAGAAAATGCAGGACATACCCTTATGGAAATTGGAACTGACATCCAATTCCTGAACAAAGCCCGAAACCCACAGGCCATAAGAGATAAGATAGACAAGTGGGACCTCCTTAAACTGACAAGCTTCTGCAAAGCCAAAGAAACCATCAAGAGAGCAGGGAGACAGCCCACAGACTGGGAAAAAGTATTTGCCAACTCCAGTCTGACAAAGGCTTAGCATCTTAGATCTACAAGAAACTCAAATGTGCTGAAAAGAAAAAAACAAACAACCCCATTTTAAAGTAGGCAAAAGATATGACCAGACATTTCTCAAAGGAAGACTTCTGAGCAGCCAACAGACACATGAAGAAATGTTCAACCTCACTAATCATCAAAGAGATGCAAATCAAAACCACACTGAGATACCACCTAACTCCAGGCAGAATGGCAATTATCAATAACTCAAAAAATAACAGTTGCTAGAGAGGGTGTGGTAAAAGGGAACACTCCTACACTGTTGGTGGGAGTGCAAACTAGTGCAACCTCTGTGGAAAACAGTATGGCGATTCCTAAAAGCTCTAAATATCGACCTCCCATATGACCCCGCAATCCCCCTACTGGGAATATACCCTGAAGAACTCAAATCACTCTGTCGAAAAGATACCTGCACACGTATGTTTATCACAGCATTGTTCACAATAGCAAGAACCTGGAATCAACCATGCTGTCCATCAAAAGAGGGCTGGATTAAAAAATGTGGTACATATACATGACGGAATACTATGCAGCCATAAAAAAGAACAAAATCGTGAATTTTGCAGCAACCTAGATGGAACTAGAGTCTATAATACTGAGTGACCTCTCACAGAAACAAAGATCTGAGTATCACATGTTCTCACTCATATAGTGGACCTTGAACATCTATCGTAATACTATAAGAAAAGAATTGACAGTGGTGGGAAACTATGGGGGGGAGGGGAAGGGAGGTGGGATTAACAGTAGTCAATGATTAACAGTAGTCAATATCTGTCTGGGGATGGGGAGACACCCTTTATCAACAAGGGTGCTAGCACAAAACATATTTGTATAACTAACCCTTAACTGTACCCCATAATACCAAAATAAAAAATATTGATTAATTAAAAAAAAGAAGCTTCTATTCATATCTTTTTGCCCACTTTGTAATTGGGCTGTTTGTTTTTTTTCTTTTCAGCATATCTGAGTTCCTTGTAGATTCTAGATGTTAGGCCTTTGTCAGACATACAGCTGGCAAATATTTTTTCCCAGTCTGTAGGCTGTCTCCCTATTATCTTGATGGTTTCTCTGGTTTTTCAGAAGCTTGTTAGTTTGACGAGGCCTCACTTGTCTATCTTATCTCTTATGGAATGGGCAATTGGGATTTTGATCAGTAATTGGTTGCCTGTTCCAATTTCCATGAGGGTATCTCCTGCATTTTCTAAGGTTCTTACAATTTTAGGATTTACATTTAGGTCTTTCATCCATTTAGAGTTGATTTTTATATATGGTGGTAGGTAGGGATCTTGTTTTAATCTTCTGCTTGTGGTCAGCCAGTTTTCCCAGTACCATTTACTAAATATGTTCTCCTCTCCCCAGTGGTTGCAACTTGGTATCAAAAACTCCTGTAAATAATTTTTCTTATCTATGAGTGACTTTTTTTCCCCTTCAGGGAAGTATTTTAACTTTTTAGGATTGAAGTGATAATTAAATTGATATACTTATTATTTTCTCTGGTTCTTCTGTTCTCTTTCAGCAGAGAAAAGAAAGCTTAGAATTATATACCAGCAACGGACAAATCAACACAATGAGCCTGACTCCTGTCTTCTCCAGGCTGCATATTTGTCTTTGTCTAACTTCCTTTTGAAGAGAAAATGTTTTCTTGCCTAGTGGGAATACAGTTGTTTATTGGTGAATTCTTTTTACCAGGCCCTTTAAGAAAGTTTCAAAATCTTGGCACTAGTGACACTTTAGGCTGGATAATTCTTTGTTGTAAGGGGGCTGTCTATGTACTGTAGGATGCGTAGCAGGATTCCTGACCTCCACCCACAGACCCAGTAGCACTGACAACCAAAAATGGCTCCAGTCATTGACAAATGCTTTCTTGGATTAAAAGTGTGCCTGTTAAGAACAAGTCTTTTAAGGTAACAACACTAAATTCAGTAACAGAGCTGGAACATTTCTGAATTTATACCTGAAGTTTTTCTTGAAGAACACTTTCAACTAATCTTAAGACAGAAACCTAACTAAATTGAACTTGACTGGAGCCAATGAAAGAATTTATTTATAAGAAACTGTGTATTTATTCTTACATGTATAAACTTCAGTCACCTTCAAAGTACCCTATTTGATGCAATACTGCTATTGAGATGCTTTTTGATGCCTGTTAGTGCTTCTGATGTTTTGTGTTTCATTTCTTTCACATCAGCAAAACATTTCCTTCTGAGGACTTTTTTCATTGGGGAAACAAAAAGAAAAGTCATTTGGGCATGATCAGGTGAGAAGGGAGGGTGGAACATAGGGGTCACGCTGATTTTGGTCGAAAACAGCTTAACGTTCAGGCTAATGTGGGCAGATACACTCATAAATCACCCATCATGAAATGAGCAAACATGTTGAAAGAATCTCCATGCCTAATTCAATCATTTCTTTAGCACTTCCCTTCTCTTTCTTCTCTCAGGCAGGACAAGATGACCATCATCGCCAGGCTCCTGGCAACCTGGAGGTGTCCATCTGCATCACATTCCTCAACAAAAGGATCCCCGATAAGAGCGTGATCTTGGTGCATCTTCTGGTCACCTGGATGGGCTTGTACATCTTCCAGAAGTTAGCCATCTCTGGCTCCAAAAGTGTGCTGCTCCCAAGCTCTTCCTCCTGGGTTTCAGCTTCTGCAGCTTCAGGATCTTCACCAACCTCTGCAGGACAACATCACAGACACCCATCAGCTGGTCAAGGTAATGGCTACACTGGTGATCACAGCCAGGCAGACCTTCTGCCACAAAAGGAATTTCTCCATCAGAATACAAGTCAACTCTGCTTCCTGTAACTTTAGGTGTAATCCTAAATTCTTGTTATGATATGGAGCTTAATGCCCTTGGAATGGTGTTTGCTGCTCTGGGTGTTTTAGTTAGCATCCCTTTATCCAGGATGGATAGACGCCAAATAACATGAGCTGCAAATAAACTCAGTGTTGTTGCAGTACTACCAGGCATCAATATCTTCTTGTTATTGGCGGCTGTGCCCTTTTCTGCATCAGTATGTGCAAAGCAAGGAATATTTGGTCTCTGATCAGTTTCTGCTTTGCCTAGGGTGCGGCTATCTGAGTAATGGTTGTCATGGTGAACTTATCACTTCACTGGATCGCTGAGTACCCTTCACCAGTCACCTGTCACATGTTTGCATGTTTAAAGTTCTGATCTGCTTGGAAGACTTGTGTTATTTAAAGATCCACTGTCAATTAATCAGAGTCTTGGCATTTTATGTAATTATTTGGTATTCTTGCCTATACTTATTCTAAATTCACTATATAGGAAGTGTAAATTGGTACAAGCTATTTAACTAGGTTTTTATGAAGAGCAGAAAGTCACCCATGAAGATGGAAAATGTTGAATATGTCAATTACTGTCATAGAAGTAGAAAAAGTACATTGCAGAATGTATTGAATGGTTGTTTGCAAGATGTAACAGGACATTTTATTTGGAAATTTGATCTTCATTGTTAGATTATTCTTTTTTTCAATTTAGTCCTTTAAAACTAAAATGGTTCATGCTTCTTTTAAAATATGCTTGTATGAATTATAACCATCCATTTACTATCTTACATTTACACACAGTCTTATCAGCTCTTACCTGGTGTCAGGAACTATTCTGGGCCCAGGAATGAGTTAGACCTAGTTTTTGGCCTGAAGTTTTCTGACCTAGCAAGCCCCGGTGTCTGTTCCTGGCATGAGAGGCTTTATCCTACTTGCTCTTCCCACAGTTGCCTCCATTTCAGTCATTCTTGAGCTTTGGCTGCCTCATAGCTCAGCCTGCTCACACAGCTTCTACAGACTTTCACTGACCATTCTGTGTCCACATAATTCATATCCCCATATTTCAGGATTCTGCCTACAGGCCAGGGAGATCATTAGAGACCTTCCAAGCAGGAAGTCCAGAGGCCTGCATTTGCACTGTTTCTCTTCCTCTTGTCCAAGTGACCATGAGGCCATCAATAATGCTTCACCCTGCTCCAGTCCTCTTCAGTATGATTCTGTAGGTCTTCTGATCAGTAACTGGAATCAGCTTCTTCATTTTCTGAAGCTCCATGGGCCATGGATCTTGCTTTGGCACATGGGGTATTAATAAATGTAATACAAGCTGAAGTGTAAGAAGCATTTGCAATTTGGGGTTTTTCCTCTTACTAATTGAAACCCTAGGAGGACCCCATGCAACTGAGGCCAAGCAAGCCTGTTGATGATGCAGCAAAACTAACTGATAGACTAAATTAATCTTTTCTGTTTTGTGAACCTTAATTTTTGGTTAGACTGGAGACTCAAATGAATGCCGGATTTACAGTATAAGTTTTGAAGTCAAACAGACCTGGGTTCAAATCCCAGATCTACTCCCTATATGAACAATATAGAGAGAGTTACTTCCTTTCTCTCAACTAAACTCCCATGTCTACAAAGTAAGGACAAAAATAAATATCAACCTCTTTGGCTTTTTGTGAGGATGACATAAGTTTTTAGAAGGCCACAGAGGTAAAGTGCTATTTTCATTATAGTAGTGTTTGATATTCACATGACTTATCCCTGATGATGTTAATCCTTATCATCTGGCCAAGCTAGCGTTTGCCAGGCTTCTCCGTGAAGTTACACCCCATACATCCAGTCTTTATCTGGAAGTGGGTCACTAAGAACAGCCCACACTCAAGAAATGGGGAGTTAAGTTCCATTTTTATAAATAACTTAAGTTCTTTGGAATTCTTCTGTATGTGAGGTTTGTCTCTTTTTTCAATTTATTTATTAAATCATTTCTTGGTATTGGTATAGACTCATGAGATTTTATACTTTGGGTCATAATACAATACTGTGTTATTTATTTTGCTCTTCAAATTGTTCTGGATTTGGCCATTAAAATCTCTCTAAGTTGGCTCCTGCATCTTTTTGGCATATCCCTATTATTTTGTAGTTTTAAACACTTTCCTGTTTTATAACACTATAAGATGTTCCAGGTTCAACTCTATATTTTCTGCCCCAGTCCTATCATCAGCTATTTTTCCAAGGATCCCTTGTTTTTATTATTGGAGAATAGTATTAGAAACCAAGATGTGAGTGTTAGTGTGTTTGCTGCTATTGGGTATCATTGCTTTGAGGTTACCTCAGTGAAGGGAGAGGGGGGAGGGAGAAACAGAGAACTAAGAAATAGATACATATTTATGCCACCCATGCATACATACATATTTTAAATATTTCTGAATCATGTGTGTGTATACGTAATTATGAGTTTATAATGATTCTTTGGCTTTCATCTTGCATCACAGGATTCACTAGCCTTCCCTCATTGTTTATCTGTGATTTATTTATTTGTCAGTGAGACTCTTGATTCTTATTATAATTTATTTATTTGTTCAGTTTTAGCATACATGTAAAGTAGTTTCAGAAGTCAGCAACAATATTTGTAACTTTAAAATTTGTTTTCTTGTTCTCTGATCTTTCTTTTTATGTAGTACTCTGTTCTTGTTTCATAGATGCAATATCCTCTTTCATTTTTAAGGACAATATTCATAATTTTCTTAAGTTTTTTCCCTTTTATCTTTTTTATTGTCTCTTTTTTTCTGTGTGTGTTTGTGTGTGTGTATTATATATGCATGTGCATTGTATACACAGTGGTCTCTGTTTCCATGATAAAGAATTTTTCAAATATCTAGCAAATATTTTTGTATATTCGTATTTAAGAGTAAGCTCTTAAAGGCTAGTTGAAATCTCTCTGTGTGGGGGAGGATGAATAGGGATGAAGGAGACATATTTTGGAGGGATTCACTGTAGGTTGAATATTCACTATAGGTTGAACCTCAAATATCAGTGCAATATTTTCTTTGGAGCCATTCAGATGTTTCACTGGATGAGGTATAAAGGTATGGTTTGAAGAATATTGAGTGGAGGATGTGGGCTAATTTATTTAATGTTTGCTTTTCTTAGAAGATTATACTCTCTAGTTCAGCTACTTAACAGAAGGCACACTTAAACAGTATATTAATTTCCTCTGGTGGCTGTAACAAAGTACGACATGCTTGGTGATTAAAACAACAATTATTCTTTTATAATTCTGAAGGGCAGAAGTTCAAAACCAAGTTACAGTCACACTCTCTCCAAAGGCTCTGGGGAAAATCCTTTTTTACCTCTTCCAACATATAGTGGCTCTAGGTATTCTTTGGCTTGTGACTGCATAACTCCAATCTCTGCCTTTATCTTCATATGGACAACATTCCTGTGCTTGTGTCTTCTCCTCTTCTGTTTCTTATGACACTTGTCATGGGATATAGGGCTTACTTGGATAATCCACGATAATCTCATCTCTAGATCACATTTGCAAAGACCTCTTTTCACACAGGCTGAAAAGGTTATGGCATAGACATAAAAAAATCATTTATAGGGTGATTAGACTAGCAACAGCAAAAAGCCATTGCCATGCTAGACTAAAAGGAGGAAGTCAAGAAAACTGCTATGGGAACTCGATGAGAGAGGTACCTTGGAAAAGAGGAATCCTAGTAGTAATCACAGAGAAATAAAGTCAATGCCAGACTATGGCATGTAAGTGTAGGATGGGCAGAAGTGAGGCAAAAGATATACTTCAACCTCTCCTTCTTCTTGAGTTCCAGTGTCTTGATGTTGTCTCCCATCTAATAAATAAAACAGAGGATGTGAGGCCCAAAAGATTCCACCCATGGGGATCATCCACAGCAGCACATGGCAGACCAGAAAAGGTGAAGAGAATGAGTCTTGGCAAAGTCAGGGGAACAGAGCATTACTAATATTGTTGTACCTTCTTCAGCACTTTATCTTTGACTTCTAAATCATAAGCACATTAATCCACAAGTTGAATAAATGAATGAAAGAAAGTTTGGATGAGAAATCTATAAGTAAGATAAATATCTTGGCAATGAAGATCTATAACTGGGAAGCAACCAAATTAAATGAAAATATTTTTCTTTATTAGATTTTGCAAATCTGAATACTTTCATAGTTATATTATTTTTTCAATTCTTTTTAGTTTTTTATTTGGAAATGAAACATGAATATAGACTACACAAAACAAATAAGTAGCATGGTGAATTATTCTAATGTCAAGAGTCTTGCAGTTTCCACCCAGGTCAACAACTAGAACCTTAACTCCCTTGCCTCCTTAAAAATTCCTACTATGTACTCCATCCCAATCACAGCCTCTTTAATCCTTTAAACATAACCAACATCATTTTTTATGTTTTTAATAGTAATCATTTCCTTGCATTTATTCAGGGTTTAATCACTGAGACAGATTCACCTGTTTTTAAAAACTTGTTTTGTCTTTTCTGTTTTTTATTTTTAAATTTAAAAAAAATTTTTGTCTTTTCTTAATTAAGTCTCTTTTCTTAATTATTTTTTAAAATTATGGGTAAAATATATAGCATAACATTCACCTTTTTAATGTACAGTTCAATGTATAAAATGTATAATTCACATTTTAAATGTACAGTTCAATAATATTAAGTTTATTCAGATTTTTGTGCAAACATCACTGGCAACCATTTCCTTTCACCTTGCAAAACTGAAACTACCATTAAACAGTAACTCCCATCCCCCTTCCCTCAACTACTGGTGATCACCATTCTACTTTCTATGTCTATGAACTTGGCTGCAGTAAATACCTTAAATAGGGGGAATTATGTAGTACTTGTCTTTATTTGACTGGCTTATTTCACTAACCATAGTGTCATGTATGTTGTAACATGTATCAGAATTTTTTTCCCTTATAAGGTTGAGCAATATTCCATTATATATAGATAATCAGATTTTGTTTATCCATCCATTTTTCCATCAATGAACACTCAGGTTGCTTCTACCTTTTGTCTACTGTGAATAATGCTGCTATGAACATAGGTGTACTCTTTTAAACTAAAAATTTCCCCTCTGATCTTTCATTCCCTTGCAGATTATCTGTGGAAGAACTGATCCTTTGAACTCTAGCATTTCACAATACCTACATTCTTTAGATTGCATGCTCCCAGAGAAGTCCAGTATGTTCTTCTGTCATCTGTGTTTTCTGCACATGAGCAGCTGGATCCAAAGGTTTTATTAGTCTCAAGTTCAATCCCTTCAGCAGTATTATAGATGATGGTGATGTGATCTTTCATGGGTGAGGACACATTTTGTCTGGTTTTGCTTTGGAAGTTATTAGCCATAGATGACACAAATTCATTGAGGATTATAAAATAGTAATATTCTAATTCATTTCATTTTATTAGCTAGAATATTTTGTAAAAAGATACTTCCCATTGTCTGCTATTTAGTGACCCAGTGGTATAGTTCATAGAGGAAAAGCAGGATAAATGCTTAATTATTTCTTTTTTATTTACCCAGTTTTCAAAATGACTAAGTTTTTTTTTTATCAGTATTTTTTATTTTGATATTGTGGGGTACAGTTAAGGGTCAGGTATACAAATATGCTTCATTCAGGCTCCCTTGTTGATAACAGATGTCTCCCCATCTCCAGACAGATGTTTACTACCATTAGTCCCATCCCCCCCCCATAGTTTCCCAACACTGTCAGTCATTTTCTTATAGTAGTGCATAGGATGATCAAGGTCCACTATACGAGTGAGAATATGTGATATAGTCAGATCTTTGTTTCTGTGAGAGGTCACTTAGTATTATAGACTCTAGCTTCATCCAGGTTGCTGCAAAACTCATGATTTTGTTCTTTTTTATGGCTGCATAGTATTCCATCGTGTATATGTACCACATTTTTTTAATCCAGTCCTCTTTTGATGAACAGCGTGGTTGGTTCCAGGTTCTTGCTGTTGTGAACAATGCTGCAATAAACATTCGTGTGCAGGTATCTTTTTTATAGAGTGATTTGAGTTCTTCAGGGTATATTCCCAGTAGGGGGATTGCAGGGTCATATGGGAGGTTGATGTTTAGTGCTTTTAGGAATCGCCACACTGCTTTCCACAGAGATTGTACTAGTTTACACTCCCACCAACAGTGTAGAAGTGTTCCCTTTTTGCCACACCCTCTCCAGCAGCTGTTATTTTTTGGGTTGTTGATAATTGCCATTCTGACTGGTATCTCAGTGTGGTTTTGATTTGCGTCTCCTTGACGATTAATGAGGTTGCGCATTTCTTCATGTGTCTGTTGGCTGCTCGGATGTCTTCCTTTGTTAAGTGTCTGTTCATATCTTTTGCCTACTTTATAATGGGGTTGTTTTTTTTTTCTTTTCAGCACATTTGAGTTCCTTGTAGAACCAAGATGTTAAGCCTTTGTCAGACATGGAGTTGGCAAATACTTTTTCTCAGTCTGTAGGCTGTCTTCCTGCTCTCTTGATGGTTTGACTTTGCAGAAGCTTGTCAGTTTAATGAGGTCCCACTTGTCTATCTTATCCCTTATGGCCTGTGGGTTTTGAGTTTTGTTCAGGAAATGGATGCCAGTTCCAATTTCCATGAGGGTATGTCCTTCATTTTCTAAGGTTCTTATGGCTTGAGGTTTTACGTTTAGGTCTCTGATCCATTTGGAGTTAATTTTTGTGTATGGGAATAGATAGGGGTCCTGTTTCAATCTTCTGCATGTGGTCAGCCAGTTTTCCCAGCACCATTTATTGAATAGGTTCTCCTCTCCCCAGTGGTAGGTGGTGGAGGCTTTGAAAATGACTAAGTTTTAACATTATTTTAAACATCCTTCTCAGCACAAATATTTAAAAATAATTATGGGTTTCAACATAGTATGATTCTTATACATACAGAAGCTCAAATTACCCTGTCTTTGGCCAATTAAAGAGTTTCCAAGTTGACTTCCAAGTTCCTTTTACATGATTCCCATGGCCTTTGACAGTTTTCTTGCTATTTGGTATGTCATGACATTCTGGGCTCTTCTTGTATTTTACTGCCTCGGTTGTTGAGTCAGCTTTCCTCTGTAATCTAGACATCTGGGATGTTCATTGCTACATGCTAGTCATTGTTTCTAGGCATTTATAGTGGACAGATCACTCTCTCTCTCATCTATCTATCTATCTATATCTATCTATCTATCTATCTCTGTCTTCATCATCATCATCATCTCCTTATCTACCATCTATTACCCTGTGAGTTCATGCTGGTAATTCTAATTCAGCTCAAGACTACAGAGCTTTTATTCGACTCTTTGAGGTTACATCAGTATCTTCTCTGTACCACACTAAAAATCTTGGTTCTCAGGGGTACATGGAATTATAAAATTAGAATAACCTAAGATTACTCACTTGCTGTATGTTACATTCAGCATACTAACGAAAATACAAACAATTATGATTACTGAAAAGTTTAAAAAATTGTTTATGAAATCCCCCATCTTTCAAATTTTTAAAAAGTTGAACTATAGCTCTGTTGTCAGATCATATACTTATTACATACTGTAAACTTTCCATTTTAACACTTATTTAACTTTAGTTCCGCAAGTAACAATGCACACCACCAGTCCTTATATGGATGTTTCTCTAGTCATTTTGATTGTTTGAAGCTTATTCTCTAATAGATTTTCCTAGAAAGGGTTTGTAGAAAGAATATTTTCTAAATGCTTGTACATCTATAGCAGTTTTGTGTGTGCTTTTTTAAAAAATCTTTCTCACCTGGCTTTCAATTGCCTGCTATTTATTCTTAACTGTTCATTATCTTTTTATTGCATGCTAATGGTGATTAAAATGACTAATATTATCTTTTTATCTACTACTGGTTCCAAAACTCTAAGTTTTCTGATATGTCATGTCTGCTAGTGCATTTCTTTCCCCACTGAATTGTCTAGTCTTTACTGAAATGTTTATTGGGTCAAAATTCTTAGAAACACAATATATTCTTTTACTATTTTATTTTATTTTATTTTAGTTGTAGTCTCACTCTGTCACCCAGACTGGAGTGTAGTGGCGGCTCCCGGCCACCGCAGTCTCGACCTGCTGGACTCCGGCGATCCTTCCGCCTCAGCCTTCCAAGTCGCTGGAACTACAGGCGTGCGCTACCACGGCCGGCTAATTTTTTATTTATTGTGGAGATGAGGTCTCGCCAAGTTGCCCAGGCGGGTCTCGAACCCGCGGGCTCAGACAATCCACTCCCCTCAGCCTCCGAAAGGCGCGGGATTACAGGCTGAGCCACCAAGCCCGGCAGGAAAGTATTCTTAAATCGTTTTTATATTTATTTACATTTTACTTTTCCATGTAGTTTTTTATTAATTGTTGTTTCCTTGTTTTGTTTTTCTTTTTTGGAGACCCCTATTTCATTATATTAGGTCTTTTGCCTTTTTTCAATATTTGTCAGTCTTTTTATAATTTTAAAAAATTCTTTTATATTTTTATGTGCAACCCTCTTTCAGGACAATTCTCACTGCCAGGGACTTTCCTGTCTCCTAATAAATTCCTACTTACTAAAAAACATTTTAAAAAATTATTTTTAAATATTTTTTCTTTTTATTTTCTATTTCTCTTAAGATATTATTTGTTGGGTTTATTTGCTGTTGCATAACTAATTTAGTTATTCTCTGAAAATAATGTTTTTCCTTTATTTTGAAGACTTTCTTGAGGTATATCACTTAATTTATGAGTTTTTACTTATGACTTATGTATCTGCATGTTGTATATAATGCACTTTTCTTAATTACCTTTAATTGTTTCAAAATAGTATATTATAGTTTAATTGTTTTTGCAGGGTATCTTTCTGACATGTTTTTATTGTAAGGGTGCTATTCTGATTTTTATTCTTTTTAGTTATTTTTTGTGATATTTGACTTTAATACTTTTCTGTTGTTTATTATGCTATGAATTTAATTTATTTGTACTTTTAGGCAAAGGTTGGATTCAGATCACTTTTTGTTTTTTTGTTTTGTTTTGTTTTGTTTTGTTTGAGTTGGAGTCTCACTCTGTCGTCCAGACTGGAGTGCACTGGCCGCTCCCGGCCACTGCAGTCTTGACCTGCTGGGCTCTGGCGATCCTTCCGCCTCAGCCTTCCGAGTAGCTGGAATTACAGGCAGGCGCCACCACGCCCGGCTGATTTTTTGATTTATTGTAGAGATGAGGTCTCCCTGCCCAGGCGGGTCTCGAACCCGCGGACTCAGGCAATTCACTCACCTCAGTTTCCCAAAGGCGAGGGATTACAGGCTGAGCCACCGAGCCCGGCTCAGATCACTTTTAATATATTTTTTTAAACCTTGCAGAGCTCCCTCTTCTGTTGCTTCTGTGAAATGGTGAAACTAGAGGGCTCTGTTTTCTATTCAGTTTTCACCAGAACTTCGTTTGTTGCCTACGCTGGTCAATTTGATTTAATCCCCAGTAGTTTACTGTAAATCTGGTCCCTTATGATGAAGGTTGCTCAGGCTAGCTAGGTTCAGAAATTCACAAGGGCTAGGCCATGTCTACCCCTTGAGAATTTAGCAGAGATTCCCTTGCAGTCACCTATTTGTGGAACAGTAAAAACCCTGCTAAATTCAAATTGTCCACATTACTTTCTAGTGAATACCTTCTGACTATTTGGAAGTTCTCCTCCTCTCGGGTTTATCTGACTTTCACTGCTTCCCTTTTTGTTTTTCCCACACAAATGCCAATGTCATCTAGTCTTCTGGCTGTTGATCATTTATCTCCAATTGCTTGCGTTTTGGAATTCACAGGGATACTTCATCATCAAGTTACATTGTAAATACTCTCCATGTTTTTGTTTGCTTGCTTTCTATTTGCTTTTTCTGTTCTAGGATGGAAATTCAGGCAGACTCAAAATCTATACTGCCATCAGTGTCATCATTCTCACAGGATCATACATCATTTAAAATATATTAGCTTCTCCCTTTGTACAAATGTCTCGAATGCAATTCACTGCTTATCCCCAATGTGCATTTTTACAAGATTTCTTCTGAAGCATAAAAGATATATCTCTTTGGTAGATGGTGGTCTGGTTTAGTGGTTTCCCCGACTCCCTCATATTCTTCCCTCATGAGGTAGTATAATATTTCCATCTTGCTTTGAAAAATGGAATTTCCATTCCAGATAGCATTTGCTTTTGAGTTCCTCTCAGGTACTTCTAAGTCCTAAGGTTTTCCCAGCTCTTCTCTTCCCTCAAGACTTCTAACTATGCAGTTGTTCTCAACCCACTTCTTTCTGGACTGTACCTTCAGCTCTAGCTAGGAACAACTAGTGCTTTTCCCATATGTGTGACTTGTCTATTCCTGTTACTTTCTCTTCCTTACCCATAGGTCATATCTTTCGAGTATACCGTCCCAGATGCATACGGTAGACTCTTGCTGCTAATTTTCATTAAGTAAAAAAAACCCCAAAAATCCAGTCAAACAGTTTGACGGGGATTGCTCAGCATTTTACTCTTTCAAATCCAGATTGGTTTGCATACTATGTCTTTTATTCTATGCATTTATTAGACTGCTAGACATTTTTTCTCATGTTCCATGACTAAACTCTGACTTTCAAGCCCCTGCCAAACTTACCTCAAATATTTAACTTTGATTCAAAGAGGAGAATATGTGGAGATAACAAGAGTCAGCAAAATTTATTAAGACTACTAGAAAAAAAATCAAAGTTTATGTGGTATCTTCCAGTTCACTTGGAATTTCTATTTATTCCCTGGGAGTGACCAACTTGACACACACTCTGCACACTTTTCTTTATTTATTTAAAAAGAATACCCCTTTTGGCTTCTAGGAAGGACTGAATTGTCTTTCAACTAAAGAGAAGTGTAGCAAAAAACAGGTAAAAGAAAAAATTTAGAAAAATATTGTGGCAAAATACTGACCACCTAGATTAATATTGCCAGTAGAAAAAAAGTCAACTTAGATTTTTTTTGCATTAACTTTTGCTGAAGGATATATATATATATAACATATTTTTATTTCAAAATTGTAGGGTACAGTTAAGGGTTAGGTATACAAATGTGCATTGTTCAGGCACCCTTGTTGATAAGGGGTGTTCCCCCAACTTATATTTTTAACAGTCAGTTCAAAAATGAAAAGTGTGATTATATAAGCCTAATCAGTCAGTAAAAGAAAATATAATTTTATTCAAGACTATAATTTTCATGAAATTGTGAAAAGTAGAAAGGGTAAAGGAGGGGATGGAAAGTTAGAGGATCTAAATTTTGATCCCATTTTTATTACTTTCCAGTTATTTGCTTTTATTTTTTTTATTTTTTATTTTTTTGTACAGATGAGGTCTAACTATGTTGTCCAAGCTGATCTCAAACTCCTGGCTTCAAGTGATCCTCCAGCCTTAGCCTCCCAAGTGCTGAGACCACAGGCCCCAGAGTACCAGACACTGTGCCCAGACACTTTCCAGCTATTTGATCATGGACAATTCACCCAGCTTCAGACGTCTCACACATGCAATGGAAATAACAACCCAAAATTTGTGGGTACTTAAAAGGATCAAAGAGAAACAACTATGCAAATTATTGTTACATGTCTAACTCAAACATTTCTTCAGTACTTCCCTTCTCTTTTGTCTCCCAGATCCTGCTGGACATCCAGCCACTCTCTGGTTGTGCCACTCGTCCCTAGAAAATTGCAAGTGATGCCTCTCTATGAGAGAGGCATCATGTATAAGTTTCTCACCATCCCTACTAGCAAAGCACTGTGAGAGTACACAAGGAAATGGGACCTACTTCCACTGACACTTCACCTGGGCTCCTGTCTTAGGGCATTAAAAACATTGCTACAACCACTGTGGCCTTTGACACTTACCTCTGTAAGTGGGATGTGCATTCATAGTTGTCATTACTAGATACTGTGTACTGCTAATGAGTCAAAGCCTTAAAAGATTTAAGCAACTCTGATTTCTTGAATTCTCCTTGCATTAACACCAACCATTGGGGAGAGTATGTCTCTTTCCATATTTTGTGTCCTGTGGGTTCCAAAAGCCACATTGTTTTGAACTCCATGTCTCACAGATTATCAGTGAAAACAATTCATTTAAACCTGTCTACTTGCAGAGTCTGTGGCTACCCCATGTCTCCCCCATTCAACCTGGAGATTGTGAGATTGTGTCAGAGGATGAAGAATCAGGAAACGCTTTGTTTGCATTTCGCAGAATTACCCTCTCCAGCATCTTACTTCAGTGACGGAGGCAGTTGTTACTGCGACGGTTTTATAGACCTGACCCTCTAGCTTCTTA
The DNA here is from genome assembly GCF_000164805.1 of Carlito syrichta. Classification (NCBI taxonomy): domain Eukaryota; kingdom Metazoa; phylum Chordata; class Mammalia; order Primates; family Tarsiidae; genus Carlito; species Carlito syrichta. The sequence continues at coordinate 600,726 of NW_007253006.1, read as the reverse complement.
GGATAATTTTTGTTAGTCTGTTTGTTTTTTAAATTGTATGGCCCTCGAGGTTCCTCATGCAAATATACCTTAGAAAAGCCACCTCAGGTCTTCACTAAGCGGGTTCAATGTGACTGAATCTCAGAGTGTGCTACACAGTGGGTCAGGCCAGGAGACCATGTACCAGATACCCAGAAGAATGAAGAAAAAGCAGGAAACTCAGATGCACTGCACCAAAAGGAAAGGGTCATCTCTTTAAATGTCGGGTGGTAGAAGAAATTATTGTACAATTAATGGGAATATGGAATGTGTGTGACCGAGCTTCATTTGGAGGTTTCCAATTTTGTTAAATGCCAAAGTAGTCATATCAGCAAATATACAAGGACACTTCATTCCAGATCATTTTGTTTCAGTTGCTGTATTTAGAAGAAGAATACTATAAAAGTTACAAGTATGGGCTTTTAGATCAACTAGATATGGATCTGAACCCTTATTCAACCTCTTACTAACCTTCTGTAATGTAATTAACTTATTTGACTCTCGTCTCTATATTGGGAATAATAAGTGTTTATTCATCATAGGGAGGATTTGAGTATTAAGTAAAATAATGTATGTAAAATTCTTAATATAGTACATGACAGATAATAAACATTTGGAATAATTCTTTTAGTTTTTCATTTTTATTGTGCTATATTTGGTAGGGCAGTAAGATACCTACCATTGTTAAAGGATGCATAGCAAAAGAAAGTTATGCGTACAGGATCTTTTCCCAGCAACAGGTTTTATTTATGAAAACTCTGGGCTACTGAGAGAAACTCCAAAAATCATGTGCAGAATTCATAAGGCCCTTGCAAAAAAATTTCCAGCTTTCCATTTAAGATATTTCCACAGAATAGAAATTGAAAGAATTGAGTTTACTTCCAGAAAAACAACAAGCCTTACTCAGAATAGCCATAGTCCAATCATTATAGTCACTCACTCAGGTTTCTAAAGAATTTCTGTTTCCTAAAATATACAACTGAAGTAAGCATAACTTATAAAGCAGATCAGGAGTTGAGAAGAGCACAAAGATGTGATCAATCTTGATAAGTTGTTGTCCTAGTCCATTCATGCAGCTAAAACAAAATACTTGAGACTGAGTAACTTATAAATAAGAGAAATTTGTTTCTCGTGGTTCTGGAGGCTGAGAAGTCCAAAATTAAGATGCTTGTATGTTCTATGTCTGATAAGGGCCCCATTTCTGCTTCCAAGATGGCACCTTGAATGTTGTGTACTCAAATTGCTGAGGAGACAGAAACACAAAAGAAGGAAGCAGTTATCTTGCACTTCTTTTATAAGATCATTCATCTAGCCAGGCTTGGTGGCTCAGCCTGTAATCCCGCGTCTTTGGGAGGCTGAGGTGAGTGGATTGCCTGAGCCCGTGGATTCGAGACCCGCCTGGGCAGCGAGACCCGCCTGGGCAGCGAGACTTCATCTCTACAATAAATCAAAAAATCAGCGGGGCGTGGTACCGCGCCCCTGTAATTCCGGCTACTGGGAAGGCTGAGGCGGAAGGATCGTCGGAGCCCAGCAGGTGGAGGCTGCGGTGGCCGGGAGCGGCCACTGCACTCCAGTCTGGGCGACAGACTGAGACTCCAATTCAAAAAAAGAAAAAAAAAAAGATCATTCATCTCATTCATAGGCCTTCACTTTCATGACTTTATCACCTCCTTCAGTTTCCTACCTCTTAATACTATTGCATTGGCAATTGAGTTTCAACATATATATTTTGGAGGCACATATATGTTGGAATCACAGCAATTATGTTAGTTGCTTACCATTTGGAAGCTCTAAGACCATGAGTTAGAAATTGTTTCCATCAAAACACAAAACTCAGCTTCCCTTAAAGAACCTATATAACATTGTTGTAAGAAACAGGTTCTAGGTAAGAAAATCCTCGTAGAATTAAAAGGAAAAAAGAATGAAGATATTAGGAAAGCATAATCTCCTCTAATAATATAAAAAATGTGACTAGCAGTATCTTTACAAAGGAAAAAGAAGCCATAGTTTATGTCTCTTACCCACGTATCTCATGATTTGCCTTCATCTTCCACTAATTAGTTCTGCTCCCACCTACCTGCTCGGAGAGGTGGTTTATGGAGAACTGTTTCTCATTTAATGCCCTGTATTTTTCTTTCCTTCCCTATAGCACAACTAACACAAATCTGGAACACTGAAATAAAGCTTTGCCAAAGGCTCAGGGGTGACACAAAGTTAACAGGCACAGGCAACACTGTACATAAGAGTAGTACAGGCTGTGCACTGCCCAATTCCAGGGTATGCTATGCACAGAACCTGGGATGACAATAGAATCCCTTGGAGTTGTGCAGTGAGGTGGCTCTGCAGGAAAATATCTCAAAATTAGATCACCTCCTTTAACAGATGTGGCTTTCTCTATGCATGAATGTTTCCATCTACCTGATCTACCTCTTATGGTATCACCCGCTAAACTGAAGACCATACTTAGAAATTAATCTTTAACAGGACCAAATCCTGGAAAAGGAGGATCAGAGGGAAATAAGAGTTTCAACACTCACTTGTATGAGACCTGTCAACCAAATTCTGGTCTCCAATTGGAGGAACAAATTTGTCTCAAATTGGCTGACACAAGGAATATTCCACCCAGAAGAAATTTTCCCCATGATTCCAATAAGACAAGATGAGCACTAACAATACCATACAATTCATCCTCAAATGAACAAGGGAGGAGATAGTTCTATTATGAAAGGTATCTGCCACTAATAAGTGTCCAACATAAGTCAGGCACTTCATATAGATCATCTGGACAACAACCCACTGAGGTATATCTTGTCTTTTTATATTTTTCTTGTGTAAATGAAGTCATATAAGAGGTTAAATAATCTTCCTGATGTTACAGTTAATAAGTGGCAAATTTATGATTAACCCAGGTTCAAATGCCAAAAGTAGCACCAGCTGCTATTATTTCTACTTAATTTAAAAGGTGGCAAAGGAATGTTGAAAACAAAAATAGAAGTGGAGATGAATGATATATTTGAAGATGAGTGCAAAACTCCAAATTTTATATGCAGTTCCTGGCATAATTAATAGTGAATGGAATGAATGGAAAAATAGAACCATCCAACCCTATGATTATAATTACAAAGATGATTAAAGAAAGGCATCATATACATCAATAGCTCTAAACTTCAGTGTATGAATTCAAACTCTGGACAATAAGGACATTGAAAAGATAGGACTATCTCAGAGTTTTTATGTAAAGCAAATAGTTGGGAAACTGCTTCCAGGCTGCCAGAAAGGCATAAGGGAGAATTTGTAGGGCAATGTTGAATCTGAGAGAGAGTTTACCATTAGGGAAAGCTATGTTTCTATCTCACAGCAATGCCAACTTGTAGTTGGGAGGCAGCTTTTTACAACTTAGAGAATTTACCATGATTAGGCATGGAGGATCAGTTTTGTCAGTTCATGGGGAGTTCACTCAGGAATGAGGCCTAGTGCTTACGCTTAATTTCTCCAGCCGGGGTGGATGTGGCCTCATCTCTTTATGTTCCCCATCTTTTCATTAACCTCATCACTTGGAAGTGTCAAGAATGCACTGTGCTATTACTTTCCACAGTGCTTTACAATTCCATACTTTTTTGTACCTATTCTGCCAGAAATATCTTTCTTACCTCCACCTGACCAACTCCAACTTAGCTTTTGCACTCCGGGAAGCTTGTTCTCCATACCCAAAATTGGAATACTAACTCTTCTGTGCATATGTGTACACAGCTAGACACACACACACACACACACACACACACACACACACACACACACACTGTGCCAAAGAAATTCCCCCCTCCCTTGTATTCTTTACACTACATTGTGGTAAATTACACAATCCAAACCCCATCTCATAAACATAAAATCCCAAAATCCCTAAAATTTATGTATTTTAAATATTAAGTTTAGTGCAAACATATTCCATTTGGTGAGAATATAGTCATGCAGTTTTTCTATGTGTGGCTGTGGAGTGCTGCCTCAGATTCCATGAATTGTGTTAAGAAATATACAATATAAACACCAGATGATCTTTCTAAGTCTGAAATTAAGCTTTGTTCTGAAGTCTATTTGATCCTAGAGTGTTAAATTAAGGTTGATGGGTCTATCCTGCACTGCATTCCATTGTGTGTTGAATTATATTATATTGTACACATTAGGGTTAATTTCTCTAAAACCTCCAGGACATAAACCATACCTCACTCAGCATTGTATCTCTTTTACCTAATACTATGTCTATATATGGCCGGTATGCTCAATAAATGGGTGAACAAATAAAGAGAATGAATGAATAAATTAATGAGTGAATGGATATATGGCAGTCTTTTAACTGAAAACTAGGAAATTATAGCCAATCCCCAGGTTGCTTAGGAGATTCTAGACTTCTCACAACAGAGAATTTCAAGTGAACTCAGAAGACTGGAAAATCTAGAAGAAATCATAAAATACTTTTGTCACTGGAAACATATCAACTTTTATTCATGTTTTATGTATTTATTCATTCAAAAAAGTTTTATTATATAGTGCTCTGTGCCATACAATAATCTAGACCATAGAAATGTTGTAACAATAATAACAACAAATAGTAACAAGCAAATATTCAGTGATCTATCATAGAAACAAAGAACAGAGTACCACATGTTCTCACTCATAAGCAGTCCCTGAACATTCGCCATAATACTATAAGAAAGGCATTGGCAGTAGCAGGACACTTCTGGGGTGGGGAGAGGTGCACAACATCAATAAGGGTACCTGATCTCAAACAAGGCAAAGTGGGGACCAAAGGGAGACCCAAACTTTACCTGTATGATGTCCACTTGTATACCTAATCCTAAATTGTACCACACATCTTTAAAATAAAATATATTAAAAAATAATAAAAACACAATCTCTTCCCTGAGAAGGGTTAGCCAATATTCTGTTCTCACTGTTCTAGGATGGGGATTAGAACACACATTTTGAAAAGGTTCAGATTACAGATATTTTAGACTTTGTTGGCCAAGAGGCAAAACCAAGTCTATTATGTTGGTACTTTTATAATAAAAGACAAAATAAATTTTATTCATAAAATTAAAAACTTTATTTATGAACACTGAAAAAAAGAAATGTTGCAACAATAACAACAACAAACAGTAACAAATAAAACAAAACAACAAAAAAACCCACAGAGGAAGCATGGAAATTCAGAAACAGATAAAGACTCTGGCCAGAGCAAGGGCTGAATTCATGTTAAGGCACTTATTGTCTGTTTACATAAAACATAATGTCTATTTTGAATTCTTAAATTGAAAAAAATGTTACCAGTTCACTGTTACTTTTTATATTGTTTTACTCAGGGATAGCAAAATATCTTGGTACCCTATTTTATAAGAATGGAACAGTTCTTTATCTTTCTAAACTATTATTTCATAGTGAGTTTTACTTCAAATGTGAAGAAATTAAGGAAACTGGTTTGGCCAGAAAACCAGAAATGACTCCAGGTGTTTAGAAGTAGAAGAAGTTTAACACAGATTGTTAGAGGTTTGCACACCTGCTGGAAGACCAGAGGACTGAAGGTCAGGAAGCCTGCTTTCTAGACACAGAAAGAGCCAGCATAGCAGGAGAGTTGCTACCAATGTCTTAGTTTACTATGCCAGCAATGTGGGTGATGTGAGGATACCCAGAGACACTGAAAGTCAACTGCAGCTACCTGTTGCACCAGAGCAGATGATTCCCAAGAGGCCATCTGAAAACCATCTGCAAACCCTTCCTGTATCTGCCTATAGCTGATATAATAGAGTAATAACTTCTCTTCTACCTTCCATGTCTCATGTAAGCACCCCTCATTGGTGGAATTTACTCAAGAAGAGTCTGAGAAATGTGGTTTCTAGACTTTGAACATCTATAGTAATGACGTAATAGTAAGTATCAACAAATAGTAAGTATCTGCCAAGGTCAATTTTCCCCATAATTGTTACATTTTTATACAAATATTTCATCTCAATTCCTCTCTATATTTCCAGGAAATAAAAAAAATAGAAAAAGGAGAAAAGCAAATTATTTTCTTCAATTAGGGTGGTTTATTTTGTTTTTGGCTTTTCTTGATGGCTTAAGAGAGGCATGGCAATAATATGAAAAAAGTTAGAATGATTACTTGGTAAAATAGCTTGGAGCTGAAGTGGATTAGGTTACAAATAGAGACTAATGCATATGGTGGAGGTGGCAGGCTTATGTACAGAACCCAAAGTGAACTGAATTTATGTGGCCAATTTTTATATTTGGAAACTCTTTAAAATAATGTAACTACATTCTGTATATGCTGCCTGAGGTCTTCTCGGACTTCTGATACAATTTTAGAAAACTATGGAGAAAAATAGAATTATAGGGGCAGAGAGAAGTTATAATTAAGAAAAAAAATATCCCTCAGTTGCTTTAGAAGTATTCTCTTATGGAGCTACAGAAATTTAGAAATTTATAAAAATGACTATGAAAATATATATTATGAAGACTACTGCTTTCCTGGTGTCAGCTTACATAATATTGTAAAATACTTCTCTTCCTCCTCATTTTCCAACACAGAGCTTCTAATTTCTTTGGCGTTTCATGGGCAATAGAAGTGTCTTTTGTTCTGATCAGGTGACTCTTGACGGGTTCCTAGATAGGGTCAGGAAGAATACTGGTTGCCAGGAAAATCAACCATGTGATTAAAGGCTTAGAACTTTCAACCCCACACTCCAACTTCTGGAAAGAGGAGAGGAGCTGAAGGTTGGGACAGTCACCCATAGCCAATGATTGAATCAATCATGCCTATATAATACAGTCTCCATAAAAACCTAAAAAGGCAGAGTTTGAATGAGCTTCCAGATTTCTGAACACATGACATGGAAGCTCCACACACCTTCTCCCGTAACCCATATCTCACCCTATGCATCTCTTCTATCTGACTACTCATCTCTATTCCTTGTAATATCTTGTATAATAAACTGGTAAACATAGGTAAGGTGTTTCCTTGAATCTTGTACATCACTCTAGCAAATTCATCAAACCCAAGAAAAGAGTTGTGGGTTACCCTGATTTAAGCCAGTCAGAAGCACAAATCACAACTTGGTCTTGCAACTAGCATTTGAATACAATAGAAATGTTGGAACAATAATAACCAACAGTAACAAACAAATATTCAGTGATCTATCATAGAAACAAAGAACAGAGTACCACATGTTCTCACTCATAAGTAGTCCCTGAACATTCACCATAATACTGTAAGAAAGGGATTGGCAGTAGCAAGAAACTGCTGGGGTGGGGAGAGGTGAACAACATCAATAAGGGTACCTGATCTCAAACCACTTTGCCTGGGCACTCAACCTGTGATGTCTGACACTACCTCTAGGTGGGTAGTGTCATAAGCGAACTGAATTACAGAATGCCTAGCTGTTGTCTGCTGGATTTTCAGCCAGAGAATTGCTTGATGTTTAGGAGAAAAGTCCCCACACATCTGGTGTCATAAGTATAGTAGGAAAAACTGAGTTAGATTTTCCTATATCCTCACAGTTTACCTAAACACAAAAGTAAGTGCTTAATTTAAAAAAAAAAAGAAACAAAACTACACTAAATTAAAAGTCTATTTGATTCTGAGCAGTGGCTTTCATACCAATGTTGAAGAGAAATTTGTGTGCAGATTGCCTATTCTCTAGTAATGAGAACCATCTCTAATCATCAGTCTAAACCAGAAGCAACCCCGATCATTAGACATGATATTCAAATGCTTGAAGTATGAGGAGTAAGCAGTTTTCTGCTAGTATATTTATAATGAATGTTCATTTTAATCAACTCTGCTTTTACATTTTTCAGCCCCTTAAAAGGAAAGGCAATCTGTAAACTAAACCCTATAGACACTCCAAATTATCTGGAACATATTCATCAAATTAAAATTAATATTAAACATGATTGCATTGAAAAATTACATTACTCAGCAAGCCTCCACAAGGTTCCAAATTCTTTGAAGTGATCCATTTTTCTCCAAGATTCATAAGCTGCCTGTCAATGAATTTAATTGGATATTTATTGAAATAAATGGCAGCTGCAGTTGATTGAACAGGCTTTACTTCAAGTTTAGTTTTTATTTTTATGGGTGTTTTCCCTTCTCTTGACTTCCCATGTCGCATGCTAATGAAGCCAAGAGTAAGATGAATGGAGAATAGAGAAACAGCTCTTTTTACTACCCCTCACAAAATGGAAAGATATTGTCAATAATACATTATCTTCTATTCCCAATTCGTCACTGGTCAGATGATTTAAAAGCCAATTTCATGGGAAGCTACTATATTACATTGGCAGAAGCTTCACAGGCTCAGAGTTTGAGTTCAAATCCCTATCACCCATGCACTTGCTGTCATCGCAAGCAAGTTTCTTAGCAATTTTCTTTGCCTCAGTTTCCCCATTTGTATATTAGAACTGGTAAGAGTGCCCATAGGCTTAGAAACTGTCCAGTACAAGATCTAGAACCTGATAATAGTGCAGGAAGAATTAGTAATTATTATTTGGTTCTCTCCTGGAAAAATCAAATTTATATGGTTGTATTTTATTCCTCTTGAGATTAACAAACAACTATGCTTTTATAACAACAATGAAAATATCAGACTCTGCTTTAATGTGACAAATAAAAGCCTGGAGAATTGGAAAGTCTTGCTCTAAGAAAAGTGGAGTTGCTTATTATTTTTTTCTGTTTCTTTTTCTTCCTAGTCCCCACCCTCACTCCTATTGTGCCATATTTTATAGACTTATTTCTGTGGTTTCTCAAGATTCTGCAAATACCTGACTAGAAGGAGCAATGTGGAGAAAGTGGGAGGAAGTAGAAGATCACTTTCTAAAAAGGATTTCATTGGACTTGGGGTTAACCTCATAGCTATTTTTCCAATCTCCATAAATATTTTCACTTCTTTCTTTATTTATTCAGCAAGCACAACTGTGTACTAGGCATGGAACTAGGTGATGGAAATAAAATTTATTATGCTAGAAACTCTGTCCTCGATAATTCTGCTCTCTAGTGAAGGAGACAATATAAAAATACCTAACCCTTCTAAAGGAACATAGCATAGTAGTTATGAGTTTAGCTTCTCCATCCAAATGCTTTTGGTTTGAATCTTGGATTTTCCACATAAACTTTGGCCAAGTTACCTTACCTCTCTGTGCCTCAGTTTCTTATCTGCAAAATGGGGCTTTTATAGTACCTTTTATTTTAAGTGTAAAACTCATATATATATATATATAAATATCATATATATAAAACCCCCAGAGCTTGATCCATCTATCTAGTTTCTAAGTCTATGGGTTCTGCTATCAGTTGTAATATACAAGTGAGGAAATCTGGGCAAAGAGAATTATTAAAGAGCTTGCTTGGGATGACAGAGCAAATACATGGATGATAGGGATTTGAACACAGGCTATAAGCCTGTGAACCTTCTGTCCTTCACTCCCAATTCTATACAGTAACTCCCCATGAAAATGGGCTTTTAAATATATAAAAAATATATAACCCCTAGGGCAGTACCTGGCTTATAGTTTACAATAAATAAATGTTTTCTGTTATTGCTGCTATGCATGACTGTAAAATTTTTACTTAGAGATTGTAGGACAAGGCTAAGAGGGCATGCAAGGACAACAATAAATTTATTTTCAAATACAGTAAGGAGTCTCATGTACACCCAACTGGAAATCTTTGGTTAGTAGTAAGCTGATCCCCCAGATCTGGAACTCCAGTGAGTATTGTCAGTGAAGGATAAAAGATTTGGTCACCAGCATCCATTCTACATGGGAATGGAAATTGAAATCATGAGCATGAATGAAGCCACCAGGGGAAGCATGGGGAGTGAAAGGATAAATGACTTAAGAAGGCAGATATGCAAGAACTGGGCACAATTAGAGGAGCTTGGGAAAGGGAAGGCTTGACTGAAGAGGTGAAGATAGGCAGGGTGGGAAGGGAGGTATGCTGATGTGTCAGGGGTCATGACCTAGGTCACTAGTTGCCTTGGATATTTTTCATTTTCTTTCCTCTCAATCATCTCTGGCCCTGGTTTTGACTTACTTAGTACAAAATTACTAACAGCCAGATTAGTTTGCCCAGATGTTGGTGAAAGGAGATGGAGAGAGATGAGCAATGACCCAGGTGCTGCTTTTGTGACATACACATGCACAAAACAAACATCATGGATTAAATACACATACAAAAACAAACAAGAAAACCTACTTTTATTTTCTTTGACAGTGTCAACAGTCTTGACTTCAGATATTCAGTCTGTCAGACTAAATGTCAAATATTGTATATATTATATGTTCCAAAATTTGCCTTAGAGGTATAGTCATTGTACACATGGGGAACCTCTAGTTCTCCTTTAGTTCTCCTAATTATCTTTCAGCATTTAGCCAAAGCAACTTCTGTGTGCCAGAAATTGGGGAATCAGTGATGAATAGAGTTTCAAGGAGAAGGTAGATTATTAAATAATTGTAGATATTAAATTATAATAGGGAAAGGAAAAAGTCTTAGGACTAGACAGCCGGAGCAAGGAGTTCTGAGCTTGTCTAAATTATTCAGAAGAGACTTCTGGATGAAGTGATTATTATAGTAAGGTAAGAGTGGAAAAATAAATACATCTTATTCATGTAAAGGGAATTAGCAAAAGAAAGTGCTCTTGACAGAAGAGTAGTCTATGCAAAGGCCTGAAAGCAAGGAAGGGCGTGACAAAGGCTTGAGCCACTCAAATTAGTCCAGTGTAGGGGATCATCTAAGGGCTAAGGGGCACTACTGCAGAGAAGGCTGCTGAGGGGAACACAGGTTGAATGATTGGGCCTAAGAGATTGGAAGTTATGGGACTTGGTGATTAATTGGAGGGGCAGAAGTCAAGAGTGAATCCAAAGACTTTGTCTCCAATAGTTTGGTGGTTAACAAGGTAATTTACTGAGACAAAGAACAATGAAGAAACAACCAAAGAAATACCAAAATTTAAAGCATGAGTCAAGAGGAAAAGCCAAGATACAAAACTAAGAGACAATGGCTAGAGAAATCAGAGGAAATTCAGAAAAATATGATGTTGTGGAAGCCAAAGGAAGAAAGGATTTCAGAAAAAAGAAAATGATCACCAGAATTCCTTGCTGTAGGCACAGTGATGACTTAAAAAAAGTCCTTTGATCATAGTGACATGGAAGTGGTAGATAACTTTGGAAAAAGCAATTTGGAGAGTGGTGGGTATAGAAGCCACACTCCATGGATAAAGAATAGGAGGTTAAGAACAAGAAACTGTAAAACAGGCAGACGATTGAAGAAATTTCACTACCAAGAAAGAGAAGACAAGGACCACAGAGTTGAAGAAAAGTGATTTCTTATTTTGTTCTGGTCTTTATGTGGGAAAGCCTTGAACATATTTAAATTCAAATTGAGTCAAATAAAAGATCTGGGAGAGACAGAGCATGACTGCTAGCATGAGATGCTCAAAAGAGCAGATGGGTCTGGGATTCAGAGCCCATGTAGAGGTAGGTAGTGGACACTTCTTTTACCTTCACACGAGGGAAGCAGTAGGATCAGACTGAATGAAGGCCAGTGTATGTTGAGATGGGATCAGGGTGCACACTGACATTGTTTCCTTTGACAGTATATGAGTCAGGATCCTGGCCTAAAACAAGTCATTGAGTACTTAGTTGGGAGACCACTTAATAGATGTGGGACTAAGCTTAAAGGAACTAATAAAGTATGTGAAAATACCAAGAAACTAACAGTATGCGAAGCTATTATGCCTTTAGTGTTGAAGGGACAAGGAGAAGAAAGAGTACAGGTGAAAGTCAATGACATTAGAATTCTTGGAACAGAGACTATCCAGCAGGAACTTATGCAATTTGGAGAGTGGTGGGAAGAGATGTAGATACTCTCAGAGATACTCTCAGATACTCTCAGAGATAGCGCCAAACCAGAAGGACATGGAATATTGCTCACCTACCAGTGGTTTCCAATAGCCAACCCCAAAACAAGGTAGATGGCAAGGAGTCTGGGTCCAGAGAAGGGCAAAGAATATGCAGGTGGGAGAAAGGAGCAAGTAGAGAACATGGTGAAGTGCATAATCAAGTCATCTTTTAAGAATGTGAGAGAAGGATTATCATTCTCAACCCAAACAAGGCTTGGGCATCACATGGTTTTGCTCAGTCATTTAAGAAGAATTAATGCAAAATAAGTTATAGCCTGTAAAGGAAGGTTCACAACTTTCAGGATCTTCACATTCCAGTGAGAAGAGTCCATAGATCTTTTAGAAATCTTCTAAGCCCTAAGCCCGGCAGTTCTGAACCCAAGGTAGATCACTGTAACATCTAAGCAAAGGGCAATACTTCCAGACAAGGTAAGACTCTCAGGTTTTTCTACTCAGATACAACTCATGATACAATATATTTCTCATTCTTTGACTCATACCTCTTGGTATTCATATTTTTGTATAATCTCTTCCTACTTGTGTTAGTCTGTGTAGCTAATTGAATGGAATATCACTTCTTATATTTGATTATAAAAATCACCATGGCTGCTCGCTGCGCTCTCTCTCTCTCTCTCTCTCTCTCTCTCACTCTGTCTCTGTCTCTCATCACCTTCTTGGGAAAGACAGATGCCATGTTATGAGTCATCCTATGGAAAGATTCATAAGGTGAGAAACTGAGACCTCTAGCCAACAGCCACATGTGTGAGCATGGAAACAGATCATCTGGCCAAGTCAAGCCTTCCGATGACTGTCACCAAGGCCAACATCTTGACTGAAACCTTATAAGAAACTAAACCAGAACTACTGCCCCAAGATTCTATGTGAAACTTTGTTAAATAATAAATATTTGTTGTTTTAAGTTGCTAAGTTTTGCAGTGTTTTGTTATGTAACATTGGATACCTAATACAATGATTGACAAATCCTCCCCACATTGATCATATTCTCTGCTTTTCTCCAAGTAGGTTGTCCAAAAATGCAGACTAATCATGAGTTTCTACCTCTCTTAACTAGTGGCTAGTTTATCTGGAGTACAAGCTGATCAGAAGTATAAAAGTACCACTCACCATCATCAATCAGAGCACAGGACACTCTTCCTCAGGAATCAGTGGCATCTGTGTCCTGTGTTTATCATGGCAGCTTCAGCAGGGGTAGATCCCTTGTTCAACTCTCAGCCTTCTACTCAGCACCATATAGCTGTATTCTTAGATCACCAAAGTTTTCTAATATTGTACTCAAGACTATTACTATATAAATAATCAATAACTTACTTATATTCTCCAATATGCAAAACTATAAATGCACAAAGTCAATTGAGAAATTTATAATAAATAAGGATTCCTGGGTCTCCCCTAATCTGAATCTCAGCATATGAGATATAGGAATCTGAATTCTTAGTAAGTTCTTCAAGTAGTTCTGATGCAGGTGAATATGGAACTCTTGAAGACAGACACCATTGTGGTTATTTCTCTGTGCTGTCTTGTTTCTTCAACTAAGCCTGAAGCTTCCTAGGGGAAGAAGCTGTTTTCTAGACTGCATTTTCCCAAGGCAATGGGACCTGCTGGGCATTCAGTGAGCTTTCAATAAAAGGACTTGCAGCAAGAATCATCATTTAAATGGATATTAACTGCAGACTTATGTACATTCTGCCAAGTGTACCTTGGCTATAACAGAAATGGATGGCACATTTCCTGCTTTTAAGGAACTTGAAGTATGGACAAAGAAACAAGAGAAAAAAGAGAAAGGTGCAGCAGACAATAGTGAACAACTCCCATCAGGACTTGGATGATCTACTGTGTCACAGGGTAAAGGTGAACACTATTTTTAGAGGCAGAACAAAGACTAATTAAGTTAAAAAAAAGTTTCATGAAGAAGGAACATCATGGAGACCACTGAACTGAGAGACAGGAAACCTGAATACAGATTCCACTTTTTGTTTTTATGATTTTTAAAATATTTTTTAAAACATCCAAGCACCTTGGAGTCACTGCTTCATTTATCTGGTCTTTAGCACTCAAAGTCAGAACAGTCTATCAGAAGCATAGTTTTCAAATTGCCCTCTGGGGTGGCTAGAAAAGGGGGCACGAGATTAAGTATATCTATGAGTCCTGCATCCCTGATTTTATCTGTTTAATATATTAGGGTTTCATGAGAGTCTTAGTGTCACAAAAAGTTCTATTGCCAAATCTATTACGGTTTTAATAGCAATAAAGTTTGAAAACATTGAATGATGATTTTTTTTTGGCAGGACATCAACTGGAGGGTAGATTAGAGAAGGAAAGGCCCTGAAAATGGAGAAAATACACCTTCTTCAACATATCTGCCTCTTTTATTGTCACAGGCCATCGGTTCTCTTGACTTTGTTAAGAATGCTGCTACCTAATTAAGGCCTCTTCTAAGGCAAGGAGGGCTGGCATATAGAGGTGGCCATGACAAGCTAGAATCAACCTCCAGTAATCTAATCCACATTTTTCCAGTTGGATGGAAATTGTCAAATGATGTACCTGAAACTATAATATATAGCTATGCTGTCCAACTGGACAACCACTTACCACATGTAGCTATTTGGGTTTAAATTAATTAGAACCAAATGTAATTAACTACCCTATTCACATTTTACGTATTCAATAGCCACATGTGGCCAGTGGCCACCTGATTGGATCTTGCAAATCTAGAATAATTTTATTATCACAGATAGCTTTATTGGACAGCACTGCAACGGGAAATATGCCAAGAAAGCAGGTACAGTTTACCCTCTGGCAGATTCTAAGTCAGTTCTGTTTCCCAGACAAAACTAAACCTCTGCTCAAGAAAATCAATAGAGGATGGGACAATATCCAGGGCTGATTGTGTTATTTATTTATTTAAGTGTCAGCTGGAAAGACCAAAACATTTAAGCTGTACAGGGCAAGAGGCTAAAAAGCCAATCTGAAACACAATGGAAACGAAGTGTTAAATAAAACAAAAGTAGAAGTTCAAGACATGCCATGTAGGATTGCCCTAGAAACACTTCTGCTCCCAGTTGGGAGCCTGAAGGGCTACATCTCAAGTGAAGGGAAAACCAGCAGTAGAAGGAGCCTTACAAAGTCTGTAACCAAGACTCGAATCAGCACAATACTTGATTGCCATAAGATGATATGCCCTAATCCAGCTGCCTGTCAGATAATGCAACTTATCTCGGAAGATAACTTCACCCAGAGTCTCTACAAATTGAAGTTTAGGAACCACTTAATTTATACACATTTTATTTCTTGCTTTTCAGTTTAATACTACATTGTGATTCTTGATGCATGTAATTAAGTATTCTAAAATTATCAGTGGTTCCTATGTATCAACCAATATCTCAAACACTTTACAATCATTACTTTAAATTATTTTTTCAATAACTTTATTAAGAACAGATAAAGTAGCCTACTCTCAAAGGTAGTATGTTCTGGAACTAGAATATGAAGCTAGCTGACCTGGTTCTAGAATCTACACTCTAAACACTACTGTCTCTCTACCTTGGATTATTTCAATCACCCATATTACACCAGCAAGTGAGAGGAGAGAGGATCACTTATGCTACATTTTCCAATAAAGAGATTTCAACTTACCACTTTTTAAATATTTACCATTTTTATAAGTTTAAGAATATAAACATCGATGAAATCAATTTTAGTTTGATTCATCAATAATAATTTTGTTATTACAAATATATATTTGCCTCTTGAAGTTTAAGTAGAGTGTTTCTCTATATTTTGTTTATGGACTGTATTTTGAATAAGGGCTTAGAAACTTGAGACCCCTGAACTGCTGACTCAAGAATGGAAAATATGACTAAAAAGTGAAGATGAAGCATCACTGAAACAAATGTGACCATGGAAAATATATTTGACTATAAAAGTTTCAACTGGCACATGATGTTCAAAATTAAACTTATTGTATAAAGTTATCCTATTTTAGGGAATATCTTTAAAATGTACACAGAAACATCATTAAAAGAAAAGGGGCCGGGCTCGGTGGCTCAGCCTGTAATCCCGCGCCTTGGGGAGGCTGAGGTGAGTGGATTGTGTGAGCCCGCAGGTTCGAGACCCGCCTGGGCAAATTGGCG
>NW_007253006.1:541568-584582 GCF_000164805.1 Carlito syrichta | reverse complement strand
AAAAAAAAAAAAAAAAAAGAAAAGGGAAATTCCTTTGAACCAGAGAGTTATTAAAATAAACTTCTCTACTGATGCTTTCTGGGCTACATTTGTTCGCTAGTGACATTTGCACTGCCCATTCTTGATTATTTCTGTTCTTGACCCAGGTATCAATTAGCTCTTAGTGTCTCCCATTAAACTACCTGTATTCATGCCCTGCTTTCCCTATAATCTTGCCATAAATCATTGCCCACATTCAATGATTTCTGGTTTGAATTCTGCCAAATTATATATCATTTGGGACACAATAGAGGGGGAAATGGGTTGCTTTTTGAAGGAAGTGATCATTTAATGTTTCTTTAGGGATACTTCAGATTCCACTTTAACTATCCTGAAAATTCCCCCAAATGAGCCATTCTTAAAAACAGAATTCTTTTTCTTTGCTCTTGGAGCCCAAATCTCTATATCAAAGTGTTTAGTTATTATAGAACTATACCATTTTGAGATTAGATCTTAGGTCTATTCTTAGGTGACAAATAAATTCATGACACTAAGAAAAGATTACTTCCAACAGGAATGACTTATTTGATGTTTTATTTTTTCAAAATTGATAGACTCTCACATTAGTAGACACTGGTTGTTTACTGAAAGTTAACTTTGCATGGATTATTTGTGTTCTACATGTCATATAAGTAAGGCTCTGTCTTTATTCCCTCTTTACTATCTTTTCAAAGATGTTTGCAAACAGTCTTAGAAGACAGAGATAGTATCTTCCTCTAGAACAAAGAACAGATGTGTTTGGAGCCTGAGATGATAGAGATAGTGTCTTCCTCTGGAACAAAGGATAAGTGTGCTTACTGCTCATTATAAAAGATTCCATTTAATAAACTCAAAGTTCTTCTCCTGTAATGTAGCCCACTACATATGTATGGAACCAAAAGAAAAAAAAAACCAGAATTATCTTTTAGAGGGTGGGCCCCTTGTAGTACAGGCTTTCCCCACTAGGTAATTGTTCTAGGAACCCATTGGCATCAGCGTACCACCTAGCATTGTAATGAGAAGCTGTGTTCAGCTTCAGTTAATTTTTTTGTATAGATTCTTTCAATGTGTTTGCCCATTTTATGATGAGTGATTTACAATGGCACCTGCCCAAACTGTGCTAGTGTTCAGCAATTTTTGACTAAAACCTGCATGACTCTGTGCCCCACCCTCCTTATTTACCCAATCTCACCTCAAGGGAATATTTTATTGTTTACCCAGATGGAAAAAGTTCTCAGAGGGAAACATTTTGCCGATGTGGAAGAGGTGAAACAAAAATGACAGAAGCACTAAAAGGTATCAAAATTGATGAGTTCAAAATCTGTTTTGAGCAGTAGAAAAACATCTAGATAGACGTATTGCATCAAACAGAGAGTACTTTGAAGGGGACTGAAGTTTAAACATAAATAAATACATATTTTTAGTGAATAAATTCCAGTTTTTTTGGCGGGAAGTTTCCCCTTTTATGTAGACACCATCTGGCCATCTAGGAGTCACCTTGTAGGAACTGGTGCTTGAGGTATCAGCACAAAAAGTTTATACTTTGACCACTGCTGTTGCAGTGAATAATAATTTGTCCTTTCTCTCTGAGTCAGGAGTCTTATGCATTTTACCATTTCCTGTGAAACTGTGGCAGTGTAACTTATTAACTTGCAAGTAGGGCAAAAGCAAAAGACTCAGAAAGGATCTCGTTATCCTATGTAAACTGAAAAATAAATGGACCTTGTTAGGAACACAGAATCTATTTGAAAATTATTAATGCTAAAGAGAGTAAGGGAAGAGGCAGTTCATCAGTCTGGGCTACTTGGCTCTGGTCCAACATTACTCTAAATTAGGGGATGGCAAACTACACTCCATAGACCAAATATAGCCTGTGGCCAGTTCCTTTTAGAGAGTTGTAACATACATATAACCAAACAAACAATATGTGATAGTGACCACACGTGGATTGTAAATCCTAAAATATTTACAATCTAGACCTTTACAAAAAGTAAAAAGAAAGAAAGAAAACAGTTTGACAATCTCTGGTCTAGATATCTATAGCCTTTCCTTGGAGATCACAGAACCAGAATAAAATACCTCTTACATAATTTTCAGAAAGTATGTCTCGTAATGTTAGCATGACTCTGAGCAAAGGTGAACTTATTCGACCTGTGTCAAGACCAATGCACAGGAGTCCATGTGTAATAATCCACAAGGCCAAGAGAGATGCAGGGAAGAGAGCTGTGAGGTTGGGCTCAGGGTCTAACCTCCTCAAAGATGAAAAACAAAGGCTACCTCCAATTTTGTGTGTGTCTGAGCAGACAGGGAGGTTACTCCCTGTGAGTGAGATAAGCTGGAAGATTATGTCTGGTTTAGAACACTGATCAGTGGGTGGAAGAAGGGAAAAGCATCACTAACACATTGAGACAGCTGATATCTCAACTTCTACCCTCCATGTTGCCTTCCACTGGCCAGGATACCATAAGCGAGGATCAGAATTTTACTCCCACTGTGACTATTATCCAGGCCTTAACTGCCTCTTTACCCCAGAAATGGACTTCAAAAACATTTAGTGGTGTTAGCTTAGAGTGTGTATTTAAGCAAATAGGGTCTCTTATGGCTCTGCAAAGGTCCTGAATGGTTCTGGGCAAATGTCCAGTGACAATTCATAAGGTTCTATCAAATGCAATCTTTCTTTTTTTTTTTTTTTGAGTTGGAGTCTCACTCTTTGTTGCCCAGGTTGGAGTGCAGTGGCATGCTCACGGCCACTGCAGCCTGGAACTGCTGGGCTTAGGCGATCCTTCTGCCTCAATGTTCCAAGTAGCTGGAACTACAGATGCACACCACCAGACCTGGCTAGGCAATTTTTCTATTAATTTATCCACAATGCCATGTATAAATAACATGCACTGTTTCCTTCTCCTTCATGCCTTTCACACATGCTCTTTCCTAAGTCTGAAATCTTCCCAGCATCCCAATATCTAATCATTGCGTACTTTTCCTTGCTGTTTCAGTTCAAACAACATTTTCTTTTAGGGAGGCTCCTCAAATGCTCCAGAATAAGTTAAGACTTCATTTTTCCTGTTTCTGCCATGTACTCCACTTTTTCCTCATGACTCTCATCACATTTAAAATATGTGCTATCTCTCCCACACTAAACCTCTAAACCTTGGGACCAGAAACAAAGAGTGCTTCATCTACTATTGTATCTCTGGTATGTAACACAGTACTGGGCATATAGGAAGGACCCAGACTCTGTGGGATGAATATCAGAACAGGCATTTATGAATTCATTTTATAAATGAGAAAAATAAGAACAGCATGGTTCAGAAAGGTTACCACTAGCCCAAGGTCAAAATGTTGCTAAGTAACAAATTTGGGTTCAAACTCCGGTCTTCTGAAAATAATAGCTGTGGTTCTGCTTTTCCTCCTGTTGAATTGAGCAACATCTGGTAGGTAAAAGTGACTTCTGCAGCTATTTTACTGTAAGTCTATGTTGGGATCCTCTGGCCTTTGAGATCTGAAGACATAGGAGTTGCTTTGGCAAGGAGTAAATGCAAGAGCTTTATTAGAAAGATAGACAGAAGGAGGGAAGGAAGGAAGGAAGGAAGGAAGGAAGGAAGGAAGGAAGGAAGGAAGGAAGGAAGGAAAGAAGGGAGAAAGAGAGGGATAGAGGGAGAGAGAAAGAAAAGAAAGGAAAAAGTAAGAAAAGCAACTGTTCATCCACACAGATGAAATAATATACTTTCACTTAGGAAGCAACAAGAGTTATGAAAATGTAGTTCAGGATGAACTGTCTGACTTTTTCCCATCATTAGCATTTGGAAGGGATCATGACTTTGATAAATGCCAGTGAAGAGGCCTAGGTTGATGACTGGTTGACACTTCCCCAGATTCATAGACCCAGAGCACATGGGCATTTAACAATCCCATAAATATTAGGTGCTATCTCTCCCCTGCTCAGAAAGCTCCCAAATCTATTCATCTAGATGTTTTGCTGCTTCCTTTGGCATACTGCAGGTTTTTCCAGCAATATCTTATGGTTCACTTAAGTCACCACTCACATCCCCAGGCCACGGTAGGGGGAAGAGAACAAAGAATAAGAGAACAACCTATGAATAGTATTCTGAATGCCCACACACTTCTGTCCATATCAGTTGAGCCCTCTTCTTTTTACTGCCTGAGTTGCTCCAGAATTGTGACAGATTGCTGAAAAATATGTTTTAACCCTTTTATGACACTGAAAGACAAGAAAGTGCCAGGGTTGGGATTCTCAAGCAAGAAAATATAAATCAAAATTTTCTCACTAGAGTAATTCTCTTTGGACAGGGAGATTACTTTCAAATTTCATATGAGAGAGACACAGCAGTATCTCACAAGTGATTCAGAGCAACAGTTATCTCAGAGCTTATTACAGATACATCCACGAATTAGGGGCTTATAAGATTTTATTGGACAAATAAGTTAATAAATTAATCCATGGCACTATGGGATAAACCTAGCAAATTCTTCCCTAGCACCAGTCACTAAAACCCTTTAGCTTTGGCCAGCCTTCTCAGCAGTAGCTCTGCTAGGTCTCCATGTTAGCCAGAATCCAAGATCCTTCTGGAAGATCACATACAAAAATATGAACTTCAAAACTATGAAGACAACTGATTCTCATTCCAAACTTAAAAAATAATGGTTTTAAGCAAACTGCCTGAAATGTAAACATCTGCTTCAGAAATAAATCTTGAGTCCTTGAAATATAATCACATTGATGTGTATAGAAATGGTGATGGTGCTTTGCAGATAAGGATTCAACTATGCTTATCTCTTTCTAGTGAACTCATCTTTTTATCAAGTTGTCCATATCTTTCCACATGTATCATTAGCTGAACTTGAAAGGAAAATATTAAACCAAGATATAAGGACAACAAATTAAAAAATGTAAGGGATAATATCAACCCAGATATTACCATTAACTTTTCATGTTACAGCAAGTCAATGTTACCTAAACTTAATGTCCTACCTTACAGTTGGTTATCATAATTATGTTCTTTCCCTTCACAATATCAATTTATAATATAATATATACAATAAAATTATGATGATGATCAAATAACAATGATGTTTAATAATAACTACTATGTTTTTATACAGCACATATGTCTTTTCAAATTTTTTTTAATATATTACTTTCTCAAGAACTCTGGAATGAGGGGAAAAAGTATGCGGTGAATAAAAAAAATGGAGTTTAGAGATGATATGTGATTTACATATATCTAAGGTCATCATCAATAAAGCAGTAATCCTGCATGCCAGTCTTTATTTCCCTCTAGAACACCATACTTTTTCTCCATGACCATGATCAAATCATTGGCAGGTACTGTCATGAGAAAATTCTATACTTTCTATAAAATATCTTACACCTTGTCAAAACCCATCTGTATCAGTTAGTCATTGTCATAACAATGCTGTATTGCAAACACGCCAAAACGCAACAACTTAAACTAAATAATATTTTATCCTAACACATGCATTTTTAGGTCAGTCACAGGTTGGGTGTTCCAAGTCTTTCTTGAGCTTGACTACAATTTGCAGTTTGAGTTCAGATCTCCGTATCTCATTCTCCTTGGATCATCATTAGCTGTGGCGTGTTTTCCTCTTAATGATAGCAAAAACACAAAAGAAAATGAATGAACAACTATTTGTGGAATAAGTAAATGAAAGAAACACAAGAGGGATGAGCTGAAATATGTAAGATGTCTAAAGTCTAAGCTCAAAATAGGAATTCTCTCATGTGTTCCCATATTTTACTGGCCAAAGTAAGGCCAACCAATGGCCAAATGCAGCATAAATGGGATGGAAACTTCATCTGCTTCTAGTTAGAGGACTACAAGGCAACATGACAAAGAATAAGAACACAGATGACAAGCGAGTGTGCAACTTTAATAGAGCATGAATATTCATGGAGATCACTGTTTTTGGTTAAGGTGAAAGAAATACAAGACCATTGAGGTCTTCAGGCAATTCTGTTGCAATACCAACATATTAAAATTATTACCCTGGAAAGGGATATGTTTACCAGAACAAAAGAAATCCCTGGGCATCAGCTTTTGCATGGAGAAGCTAGCCATGGCAAATCAACATTTGCTGGAATCAACTGGATCTCCCTCCACTTTGTTCATTGTCTCTACCCTGCTCATCTGGATGCTGCAAGTTGCAAGGATATGAATATACAGCTGTGCTAACTCTGTCATTTTGGCAGGAGTACCGTCATTCAGGTCCTGATATGAATCAACATTTGAAACAATACTTACTAAAGCACTGTTCTGGGCAGAACAACTTCAGACAGGACAAATACTGGCTTTCTGGCAAAATGGAAGAGGCAAATTTAATGCCAGAAGAATAGAAGAAATGCTTCAATGTCACTAGGATATCCCACCTGTTAACTCTTGGGCTGTAGTAATGTAGACCCTATGTGGCCTACAATGGCTACTGTTTGAACACATGGAAAGAGTGACCTTAAGTTTTTCAGTGATCCTCATCTCAACAGCTGTATTTTCATGTATTCTTGATTATCTATTATAAATTTTTTTTATTTTTTTTATTTTTATTTTTTTTTTTGAGTTGGAGTCTCACTCTGTCACCCAGACTGGAGTGCAGTGGCCACTCCCAGCCACCGCAGCCTCGACCCGCTGGGCTCCGGCGATCCTTCCACCTCAGCCTTCCAAGTAGCTGGTATTACCGGTGCGCACTACCACGCCTGTCTAATTTTTGATTTATTGTAGAGATGAGGTCTCGCCAAGTTGCCCAGGCGGGTCTCGAACCCACTGGCTCAGGCAATCCATTCACCTCAGCCTCCCAAGACACAGGATTACAGGCTGAGCCACTGAGCCCAGCTTATCTATTATAAATTAATTGTTGCTGGTGTGGTAGTGATTGTTTGCATGTATGTATGTACTTTGAAACCATCTAGCACAGTCCATTCAATGTTGTCTTCAGTTTCTACTTCTGCACTAGGTTCCTGTAGCTACCATGACAAATTGCCCCAAACTGGGGGATCAGAACAATAGAAATCACTACCTCATGGTTCTGGAGGCCACAAGTCTAAAATCAAAGTGTCAGCAAGGTCACGCTTCCTCTAAAGTCTCTAGAGAAGAGTCCTTCATGCCTCTTCCTAGCTTCAATGGTTGCTGTCAATCCTTGACTTTCCCTGGCTTGTACCTACATCACTCCAATCTCTGCCTCGATCTTCACATGGCCTTCCCTATGTGTCTCTCTGTGTCTGTTCAAGTCTTCCACTCCTTTCTCCTATAAATATACCAGTCATTAGATTTAGGACTCTTGGATTCACTATGACCTCTTCTTAACTGGATTATAACTTCAATGATCTTATTTCCTAACAATTTCACATTTCCAACTACCATGAGTTTAATTTTAAGATATGAACATATATTCTTAAAATTAAATAGTACACAGTATAAACCATGATAGAACCCCTTCCATGAAATATATATTGACATGATATTATATGTGATCAACAATTATTTGTGGATAGTGTAGATGATGTCCCAAAGTATATAATGGCTCCCTCTCTTGTTTATTTAGATCTTTGTTCAAAAGGTAGTATATCAGAGAAATCTTTGCTGACTACTCTATGGAAAACAGCACCATACCCCCAGGACTCTTTAATTTCTCCCTGTTTTTCTTTATAGCACCCCTTATCACCTGTTAGATTTTACATTTGTTTGTTTACTTATTTTCTCTCTGTCTTTAGCATATAAACTCCAGGAGAGTAGAGACTTTGTTTCACACATTTCTGTCCTCTTAAAGTCTTACTCATAGCCCAGTCCATCAGAAACACTAATATGCACTTGTCAAGTGAAGGAAAGAATGACTTACCAAATATGTTAGCAAAAAATAAACATTTTAAATGTATTTATTTTTATACTGAATGGATTTTCATGACTTCTAACTTGCCACTGCTTTCCATCTTTTCCCAAAGCAGCATGATGACTAGGGGTGGAAATAGATGGCTTAGTCAAACATAGCTTTTATAAGTAGTGGGATCATTCTGTTAATTACTTAATGCAGAAATGAATCATACTCTTTTAGCCCACATTATTTGTATGTGTAGAACTATTAAATTTTCTTGGTTGCTTAAGAAGAGCAATGAAAGCCATTGTTTCCATTCATGAGAATCATTAATGGACGTTTAGTAATTTTGGAATAATTCTCAATCCAAATTAAGTAAAAAAAAACAAACCTCAAATGTTAAGGAATAATGAAAATAGTCAAGTGTCAAGGATGAGAAAATTACTGACTGGATGATATAATTGGTCAATTTATTGGCCAAACATAAGTGACCCAGCCCTTGTTAAATGACTAAACCTTGTTAGTGACAATGCTGAAAAGTACAGACAGGTAAAGTAACAGAGAGTAAAGCAAAGATATAAAAGAAAAAAATGATTAAATATGAAAGGAATCTATCTATATAAATAGCAGAAGTTACAAGAAAAGATGTCAGAGATTCAGTCTAATGAGAGATTCAGTCTAATGAGCAATATCAATGAAAAATAAGAGATGATCACAAAAGTGCATCCAAAAGTCATCCCAGAGATTTTTCAGTGCAAGGTGAAAATAAAAATACTATAGTTGGTCTAGATTAAGGATGTCAAGCTCAGAGAATACACTGGGCCTTCACAGGAACTGAAAAGTCATTAAACAAGTACTCGTTCCCTCTTGAGTCCATTGAATCAACTCCTTCTCAAATAGCTCTTAATATTTCTTGATCTGAAGCTCCAATGCGTAAATCCATATGATCTTCCACCTCAAGTGTCCAATCCTGACTGACTCTGCTTGTGGACCTCTGCTTTCAATTTCTGGTACAGAAATCCAATGAGCTTAGTTTGGGTGTTATATGATCTTTGGCCAATCACCAGTGACTGGGTGTAGAATAAACTGTCAAGTTTTACTTAAATTGCTCCTTCTAGGCTGTGAGTACAGAAGTTACTTTAGAAAGGTGGGAAGGAAATGTGTGGTGAGTATAATGACATTTCTGGTACAAAACAAAACAAGAGCACCATGGGGTTATTAAAACAATCATTCTTTGAAGTGGTGTTGTTTTATGCTCAACTCTTACCCTTTGTTCAAGAAGTGCCCATCACTGGGCTGGTAATTTATGTTTCCTAAAATTCTACCTCTCCTCAAAGTTATCTCTAGTTCCCTCCTTCATAAGTTATGAATTATATCAGGCCACAGTGACTACATAGCATTTTTGTGATACATAACCACATGGCCAACTTAACTGTTTTCAACTTAATTATAATTTTTATTGACAAATTATATCTCATGTTTTATTTTAACTGTTTATCCTGTATATATATTAGAATCTTAATAAAAGTTGATTCATGGGGTACATGTGTCACTTGAGTCTCTTTATATCTTAATAGCTTTGGGAATAATTATCCTACTTCTCTAGAAATGCTCAAAGTTAAAAAGTAGTGTAGTTTGAAAGCATTCTGTGAAGAAAAAAATAAACTTTACATATGTCAATACTCTTAATAGCACTGCTATGTGAGATGCTGGTTCATGGCACTCAAATAGTACATGAAAATTGCCTATGAGGCATTCATGTAAATTTTGATATGCTGTTCTGTAGTGAAATTAATACCAGGCAAAAATGAAAGTGATTGTGGTTGCTGCATGTATGCAGCAAACTAAATCTCGGTGTAAATTATTTCCTATATATGCCATTTGAATTTATTTTGTTGTTTTTAAATTTTTGTTTGTCCAAGAAAGAGCAAGCATAAGAAGTTTATGCTAACTTTAAAATATTTAAAAGTTCTGTACATGTAGGAAAATAGAAAGCATAGAAAAATGTTGCTGAATAAGTATAAATACAAGATCATCTGTGTTACATAGACTCAACTGATAGAGTTTGTCAAATTTGAAGTGAAATTTAAATGTTCCAATATTATATTGCCTTATATTGCAGAGTTGATTTCTGTCTGATCCTCTATAAAAAACTTAGAGCATATTCTTCACATAGCAAAAATAAAAACGTAAATAAAAAAACGTAACTAAAAAAAATTGTGGGACTATTCAGAAGGCAGGTTTCATTATTTCTAAATAATGAAAGGCAAAAAAATTTAAAGCTAATAAATTTATTTTAAAAGTCATGACATTGTAAGAAAAAAGTGACTTTTTCATGGAACTTATTTATAAATTTAGTCTATTTGTTAAATATTTTACAGTGATGATGTGAATTAAGGTAACATTTGTTAAGTGCTTCCCTATAAGATGTCAGTTAATCCAGGGTTGCATTCAAGTTTAAGTAAAGGCCAACGATCTTTGCAGGAAGTATCATAGAAAATGCAAAGAAAGCAAACCTTTGATGACTAAAGTATGCATCTTTTCAGCTTTGAAGAAGATCCCAGATACTGTCGCATCTTTCCTGTTACAATAAGATTAGAAGTGTTACCCAATGCCTGCGGAAGGAACAAAGTCAACCTTAAGGAAAAAAATGACTTAGGGAAAATTATGGCCTGTGTTATGTTTTCAGGAGTATTTGGTGATGATGAGTCATGTGTAGTCTTTGAAGTAATGTCTGTCCAAATTAAACTAGCACAAATTCTTGGAATTGTAAGTGCTCCTTCTCCTTCACACTCCACCTACAGACAGGACCCATAGGAAAAAAAGAGTAGGATGAGAAGATTGTCACGAAATGCAACTTGTCAGTCGCATTCAAAATATCTGTTTTCTTCTATGATTAGCATAAGGAACAATGACAATGATGAAATAGAAGCTTCTCCCTTTTTTTTTTTTTTTTTGAGTTGGAGTCTCACTCTGTCGCCCAGACTGGAGTGCAGTGGCCACTCCCGGTCACCGCAGCCTCGACCTGCTGGGCTCCAGTGATCCTTCCGCCTCAGCCTTCTGAGTAGCCAGAATTACAGGCATGTGCTACCACGTCGGGCTAATTTTTTGATTTTATTGTAAAGATGAGGTCTCGCCTGCCCAGGCGGGTCTCGAACCCGCAGCCTCAGGCAATCCACTCACCTCAGCCTCCCAAAGGCGCAGGATTACAGGCTGAGCCACCGAACCCGGCTGAAGCTTCTCTTGAAGATTAAAAAAAAGTATGTGTGAGTCCTTGACTTCAGAGTTTAATTTACTATTGATTTTGCAGGAAAACAGTCACATAACAGCACATAGTTCAAGCAACTTAAGACATCTTCTCCATTATTATGAGAAAGAGTCAAGAAGATGACCAAAAAAGCAAGATTATTCAATAGCTAATCATTGAGCTTATTTATTTATTTATATATTTATTGAGTCGTTGTTTCACTCTGTCTTCCAAGCTGGAGTGCAGTGGCAAGCTCATGGCCACCGCAGCCTCTACCAGCCGGTCTCAGGTGATCCTTCTGCCTTAGCCTTCCAAGTAGCTGGAACTACAGGCATGTGCCACCATGCCCAGCTAACTTTTTTTTTTTAATTGTAGAGATTAGGTCTCATCATGTTGCACAGGCTGATCTCGAACCCGTGGGCTCAGGCAATCCTCTAGCCTAGGCCTCCCAAAGTGCTGGGATTTCAGGCTTGAGCTACCTCACGTGGCCTCATTGAGCATTTTTAAAATCACTACTGCATCTGTTACTTGTTGAATAAATGAATGAATATAGCAGTAAAAAACAAAAATAAAAAATAGACAACAATAAATGCCACAAGATAAAATAATACATGCAAATTCCAAATTCTTCAAATTCCAAAGGGGTCATGTTCACTTTTAACTTGAGGAGTTTAGGGAAAGAGTTATGCAGAAGATCACATGTGATGGCCTTGACAGATAATTAAGGTTTAAAAACTTCCAGTTGGTGGAACATTATAGGTAAAAGAAAACTAATGCAAAGACCCATTATAGTAAGCACAGAGGAGTGAAGGTAACTAAAGGGAAGAGGTCTTGAAGCAATGAGGTTAGATCACAAGAGCCTCACAGACAAGGCTGAAGAGTTTGGATTCTGTAGGCCACAAGACGTTTTAAAGTCATCAGAGCAGGGGAGTGACACCATCAGGGCCCTGCTTTAGGAAGATTTATTTGGCAACAGTGGATGATATGTGCTGGAGGCAGAAGAATGAACTTCAGGAAGATCAATTAGGAGGCAGTTAGTGCAGTCTAGATAAGAGATGAGAACCGGGGACAATGGAAACAGAGACTGGGGGATGAAAGTGAGAAACATTTCACCATTAGACCTGTCAGATTGCAACTGAGCAAGTGTGGGGACAAGGATGAGGCAGGAATGAAATTAGGTTATTCAGCCTGATGATGGCTGCCACAAAAATAGGGAAGGATATTTAGGATGAAAGATGATAAATTTCATTTTAAATACTTCAACTTTGAGGGTTCAGTAGGACCAACAGAGATATCTGATAGTGAAGAAGAATACAGCCCTAGAGCTCAGGCAAAAAATAAGGCATAATAAATTAATCCCCATCCCCTGTTCCTGAAACAGGAGGGAGACAAGTTGGAGGTGTGGAGGCAACTGTATGATACAGGAGTGACCGTATCCTTAGAAAAGAGAGCCATCTGTAGAGTCCCCATGGATGACACAGAGCAGGGAGGACCAAAATCTTTCTCAAAGCCAGGCCATGAGAGCTGGCTGAGGCTCTGAGCTCCCCTCTCTTTACCTTTCACTAACAACTGACTATTGGCATTTCTCAAGAGCACTCCCTTCACTGTTTATCTTCATACTCCTTCATTCACATAGGTTTCAGAATCTGACTTCAGTTCCTCAGCATCTGAGCAAAGTACAGCTCCTTCCTTCCTTCAACTCCTGCAAGATAGCCAGTCTAGCCAACAATTCATCAATCCCTGTAGCACCCTACTCATTTGATGTTCTTTTGCCATGCTCCAAATATTGCAGCTCTGAGGTCATCCTCCTCCTGAGAAATGCTGCACTGAGCTTGAAATACTCTTTGGGAAAACTTGTTTCTGCAGTTATTCCAAGTTCCTGGCTATATAATCTAAGAGTGGAGGGTTTTTTTATTGTTTGTTTTTGGAGCAAAGTATTTTGCTGCTGTCCTGTGTCCTGTCTGCTCTGTGCTAGGAGTACAAATTCCAGGCTCACAAGCATAAGCCAGGTTTAAGACAGCAAAAAGATGGTTCATGGTGGAGGAGAGAAGGCTCTTCAGCATTCCTATCAGTCTGGTGGGAAATGAGGGCTCTCCATATGTTTCCTTTTTCTAACCCTGCAATCAGTACTAGAAAAATAAACAAAAAGACAAGATTCAAGTAAAATAACCGTTAAAATTTCTTCTTCTGGAATACTCTTTCAGAAGTCGAGGAAGATTACCATATAGACAGTGCAATGTAGACTACAGATAAGGAACCTAAATTGGAATCCGGTGGGTTTAAATCTGTCATTCGGTGGCTGCTCTACCAAGGATAAGTTATTGAAATTTTACAATTCTCAGTTTCCTCATTTATCAACTAGAGATAACAAAACACCTGCATGAAAAAGTCAATGTGAAAATAGAAGGAAGTAATACATTTACAAAAAACTGGAACCTATCATTGCTTTTATTATTATATTTACTTGGGCATTGTTTCTTGTAAACCATTGAGGAATTTTTCTGCACACAGAATGCAGGATGATGTGAACATATAGTCTTCTCTGATCTATAGAAAAATATTTTGTTGCCTTTTAATTTTCCACATTACAAAAAAGCTACAACCCTGAGACAGAAATTTTGTACCAGGTGCATATAATCATGTCGTTAAATTTCAGAGCTTTAAAGCACATTAAAGAGGCAGTCCTTCAACAAGGGAGTCCTAGAACTTTGTAGGTGCTGGGTAGGCAGATAAGTTTGGTGATGATTATTAATAGGCTGTCTCCAGTTGTGAGAATACTTATGATCCATTGTGGGCACATGCAGCTTTACCAAAATTATAGAACAGAGTTGGTCTTCAAGAAATCACTTCATTTTAAAATTTCATGCCCTTAATTCATATTGGCAACTCTAGTACTCCAAGTATTTTTTGTTTGTTTCCTAGATTTGCTTAACATAAATAAATAGATATTATTTTTGCTTTGTTTTAGATAAGACTTATTTCAAACATTCAGAAACTAATATAAAAGATACCTATATATCCATCGTAGATATTTTAGATGTTAAAATTTTGTGACATTGGTTTTATCTTACACTTTTTCTATTTCTTCTTTTGCATTTTCTTTTGTAAATGAAATGCTACCCGGTACAACCCAAAATTTCACTTTTCATTGCTTTTCACTTCTATGCTTCAAGAGAAAACTATTATACTAGGTTGGTCTCTATCATTCCCATGAATATATAGTATTTTCACTAACGTACTATTATCATATATATCCTTTTGCCACTTGTTTTCTCCACTCAACAATATATTTTCCTTTATATAATTTAATTTATTTCTTTTTTTTTTGAGTTGGAGTCCCACTCTGTCGCCCAGACTGGAGTGCAGTGGCCGCTCCCGGCCCCCGCAGCCTCGACCTGCTGGGCTCCGGTGATCCTTCTGCCTCAGCCTTCCAAGTAGCCGGAATTACAGGCATACGCTACCACACCCGGCTGATTTTTTTTTTTAATTTATTGTAGAGATGAGGTCTTGCTGCCCAGGCAGGTCTCGAATCTGTGGGCTCAGGCAATCTATTCACCCCAGCCTCCCAAAAGCGCGGGATTACAGGCTGAGCCACCAAGCCCGGCAGCAATATATTTTAAAATGTTGATCCACTTTAAATGTCACAGACATACCACAGTTTATATTTTTCTTTTTTCTTTTAATTTTAAAGACATGAGGCACATACAACTCAGGGTTAGGTATACAAGTGGTCGTTATATAGGTAAAGTTTGGGCCTCCCTTTGGTCCCCACATTGCCTGGTTAGATGTCAGGTACCCTTATTGATGCTGTGTTTCCCCCTCCCCTACCCTGGCAGTATCCCACTACTGCTAATCCCTTTCTCATAGTATTATGGTAAATGTTCAGGGTCCACTTATGAGTGAGAACATGTGGTATTCTGTTCTTCGTTTCTGTGATAGATCACTGAGTATGATAAATTCAAAATTCATCCAAGTTGCTGCAAAATCCCTATGTTTGTCCTTCTTTATGGCTGCATAATATTCCATTGTGCATATGTACCACACTTTTTTTTATCCAGTCTGGTTTCAATGGGCAGCACGGTTGGTTTCATATTGTTGCTATTGTGAATAGTGCTGCAATAAACACGTGTGTGCAGGGTTTTTTTTTTTTTTCTTTGTAGTATGATTTGAGTTCCTCTTTATATTCCCAGTAGAGTTATTGCTGGATCATATAGGTCAATGTCTAGTTCTTTTAGAAATTGCCACACTGTTTTCCATAGAAGTAGCACTAGTTTGCATTCCTACCAGTGGTGTAGAAGCATTCTTTTTCTCCACATTCTCACCAGCATTTGTTGTTGTTTTTATTTTTTTATTTTATTTTTTGAGTTGGAGTCTCACTCTGTCGCCCAGACTGGAGTGCAGTGGCTGCTCCTGGTCACTGCAGCCTCGGCCTGCTGGGCTCCAGCAATCCTTTCACTTCAGTCTTCCAAGTAACTGGAACTACAGGCGTGCACTACCACACCCAGTTAATTTTTTATTTATTGTAGAGATGAGGTCTCACCAAGTTGCCCAGGTGGGTCTCAAACCTGCGGGCTCAGGCAATCCACTCACCTCAGCCTCCCAAGGCCCGGGATTATAGGCTGAGCCACCGAGCCCGACTTGTTTGTTTTATTAATGATGGCCATTCTTACTGGGGTTGATGGTATCTCAATGTGGTTTTGATTTGCATTTCTCTGATAATTAATGAGACTGAGCACTTTTTCATGTGTCTCTTGGCTCCCATATATCTTCTTTTGAGAAGTGTCTATTTAAGTCTGTTGCCCACTTATTAATGGGGCTGTTTTTGTTTTTCCTTTTGGCACATTTCAGTTCCTTGTACATCCTGAATGTTAGGCCTTTGTCAGATATACGATTGGGAAATATTTTTTTCCCATTCTGTGGGCTATCTCCCTACTCTCTTGATGGTTCCTTTTGCTTTGCAAAAACTTTTCAGTTTAATGAGGTCCCACTTGTCTATCTTCTCTCTTATGGCATGGGCACTTGGAGTTTTGATCAGGAATTGATTGCCAGTTCCAATTTCCACAAGGGTGTCTCCTGCATTTTCTAAGGTTCTTATAATTTGAGGTTTTATGTTTAGGTCCTGATCCATTTAGAGTTGATTTTTGTGTATGGTAATTTGTAGGGGTCCCGTTTCAGTCTTCTGTATGCTGTCAGTCCATTTTCGCAGTACCATTTACTGAATAGGTTCTCCTTTCCCCAGTGGTTGTTGGTGGAGGCTTTGTTGAAGATGAGTTGGGTGAGAAATTGAGGTTTTGCTTCTGGAAACTCTATCCTGTTCCATTGATCCACATGCCTATTTTTGTACCAATACCAGGCTGTTTTGATTTTTATAGCCTTATAGTAAAGTTTAAAGTCTGGAAATGTGGTACCTCCTGCTTTGTTTCTTTTGCTAAGTATTGTTTTGGCTATTGTGATCATTTATGCTTCCATAGGAATTTCTGCATTGTCATTTCCAGGTCTGAGAAGAATGATGGTAATTTAATGGGTGTTATGTTAAATCTATAGATTGTCATTGGTAGGATGGACATCTTAACAATGTCGATTCATCCTATCCATGAACATGGAATATTTTTCCATTTGTTTGTGTCTTCTTGGATTTCTTTGAGCAGTATTTTGTAGTTTTCATTGTAAAGGTCTTTCACTTCTCTGGTTAGGAAGATGCCAAGGTATTTCATTTGTGTGTGTGTGTGTGTGTGTGTGTGTGTGTGTGTGTGTGTGTGTCTATTGTGAATTGGAGTTTTCTTTTTATTTGGTTCTCTGCCTGCTTATTGTTGGTATGTAAGAATGCAACTGTCTTTTGCACATTTATTTTGTACCCTGAGACTTTGCCAGAGTCCTTTATCAGTGAATGCTTGTCATGAGTGCAAACTTAAAAACATTCATGTACATCAACTCAAAAGCTAAAAGAAAACTAACAAGAAACAAAAAACTTTAAACAATAAACAATCACATTTCAATAATCAGCCTGAACACAAATGGACTAAATGCATCACTGAAAAGACACAGAACGGCAAATTGGATAGAAAACCATGACCCCAAAATCTACTACATCCAGGAAATTCATCTCACCACAAGGGATGCACACA
The DNA here is from genome assembly GCF_000164805.1 of Carlito syrichta. Lineage (NCBI taxonomy): Eukaryota > Metazoa > Chordata > Mammalia > Primates > Tarsiidae > Carlito > Carlito syrichta. The sequence goes on along the minus strand of NW_007253006.1, from coordinate 567,350 downwards.
GATTCAAAGTTAGAAGATCGAAAATGAGTTTCCAGATGAATGAATCACAAAAGAAGGCAGGAGCTGCAATTTTAATATCAGACAAAACAACTTTTAAGTTATCAAAAACTTAAAACTGCATAATGCTAAAAGTTTCAATTCATCAACAAGAAATAACCATCCTAAATATATATGCACCCAACACAGGAGCACCAGCATTTATAAAGTAACTACTATGTAAACTAAAAAAAAAGATTTTGACTCTAACACTATTATAACTGGGGACATAAATGCCCCACTAACAACCCTAGACAGATTATCAGGGAAAAAAATCAAAGAGATCTAGAACCTCAACTTGACACTTGATCAAATGGACTTAATAGATACTTACAGAACATTCCACCCAATAACCACAGAATATACATTCTACTCATCACCACATGTTATGTACTCCAAGATCAACCACATCCTCAGCCATAAATCAAGCATAAGCAAATTCAATAAGATCAAAATACTGCCATGCACCTTCTCAGTGGAATAAAAATAAATATCAACGCCAACAAAATTCCCCCAAAACCCACAAAGACATGGATACTAAACAGCATGATGCTTAACAACTACAGGGTCAAAACAGAAATCAAAACAGAAATTAAAAGATTCCTGGAAACAAATGAAAATGAGGAAACATCCTACCAAAATCCTTGGGATGTCATGAAAACAGCTCTAAGAGGGGAATTTATATCTCTATGAGCACACATCAAGAAAATGGAAAGAGCACAAGTTTATATTTTTTCTACTGCTTTCAGCATCTTCCTGTCTCCCTTCTCCTTATATAAAAACCCTGAGATATGCCTTTAATTTTGCTAGAAATGCCAAATTCTTCTTTGAAGTGGTTGTACGAATCAATATTTCCACCAGCACTGAATGTTTTTATTTTCCTACACTTTTGCCAACATTTGCTATTATCAGACTTTTAACTTTTCTTGTCAGCTTTATGGGAGAAAAATAATACTTTTTCTATTGTTTTAACATCCTTTTTCTATTTATTTACAGATTTAAGGCAGTTTTTCATATGTTTATTGATAATTTTATTTCTTTATTGGTGAATCACCTATTTGTGTCCATTGCATAATTTTTAATAGGTAGTAAGTCTTTGTATTGGTTTGTAGGAGTCATGTAAAGTTAGTTATATACATTGTAAATATCCTCTCCTTGTTTTTTTTTTGTTAATATAAAATTGAAAGTTTTAAAATATTTGTATGCTTATCATTATTTTCCTTTAAGTTTATAATTTTTGTATATCACTTAACAAATTCTTCCTTATCCTGAGATAAAAATTGAAATAGAGTCTGTGTGACAGTTAATGTATATGTCAATTAGACTGGGCTAAGGGATGCCCAGTTAGTTGATAAAACATTATTTCTGGATGTTACTGTGAGGGTGTTTCTGGAAGAGATTAGCATTTGAACAAGTGGGCTGGATAAAGATCACACTCACCAATGTGGGTGGGCATCATTTTTCAGAACATCAAGGACAAATTTATGTTTTGTGCTTGAGCTATGACATCTACTTCCCTTGTTTTCAGGCATCAGAGCTCCTGGTTCTCAACCTTTGGACTCAAGGAATACCAGTGACACCCCCCCACTCCTTCTATCACCACTCAAGTTCTCAGGCTTTCCAACTCAATTGAGAGGTATCCCACTGAATGCTCAGGTCCTTGGATCTCAGGTCTTTGGGTTCTGATTGAAGTAAATCACTGACTTTCTGGGTTCTTCAGCTTGCATACAGCAGATCATAGTAGTAAATCTCCATAATCACATGAGGCAATTCTCATAATCTCTCTGTCTCAGAACACATTTTTAAAAAATTTTCATTGGGTAAATAATTACTTTAAATGACTTAGTCACTTCAATACCATTTTTTAAAACAAACAATGGAGATACACACATACACAGACAGACACACACACAGACACACACAATTTTTTCTTGAACAAGAATCTACCTGATTGCTTGCAACTTGAGATTTTCCTGGGCCTCCTTGTGCCCTTGCTTCACAGGAGTTGGGCAGAGCAGACTCAGGTCAGCATTGGAATGGAAGACCTCACTCCTTAGGACCCTGGCTCAACAGCTCTCCAGGGTTGATGCTGCTCTTCTGGGAAACAGGGAAGTCCATGAACAACACATTCTACTACCTGCAACAACATTTATTCCAATGTGCTTCCATGAAAGATATACAAGTTCTGACCTATGTACATATAAGATTTTAAAGGAAAAATGAGCCAAGCCATGAAATTACCTGCTATTTTGTCTTTGAACAGTTCAATTGATGAATTCTTGGAATAAGAGGACAACTGCATTACTGTTGACAAACATGAGAGGCAGCATCAGCTTAATCCAAATTAAGAACTTCTGGTAAGAAAAATTTGCAGGGCCAAATAGTACCTCCGGACTCAACAGACATGGTTTGATGCTTGTTCAGTTCAGTAGCAGATGAATTTGAAGTCCAGGACCGTTTTTAAACCAGTCTATCATTTTCCCAATTTTTTCAATGCCACCTCCATTATATAGCAAGTTCCCATACATTCAAGGGCCTCCTTCTAAGATCTCTTGTTCTTTTGATTCAAATATGTGCCAATAATATTTTGTTTTAAATATAACAACTTTATAAATAATATTAATATTGGATAGTGTCAATTCCCACTTGTTATTCTTTCACTTCAATTTTTTCTTAGTCTTGACTCTTTATTCTTTAATATGAATTTTAAGATAATTTTGTCAAGTTCTGTCCATAACTCTGTGGTGATTTTTGTTACAATTATATTGAATATATAGATTAATCTGGAGATAATTTTCATATTTGTAATTTAAGTACTCCCATCCATTAGTGCACAATTGGCCCTCTGTATTTATGGGCTCCACATCTACAAATTCAACCTATCATGATTGATACTATTTGAAAAAAATAATGACAGATAACATCAAAGTAATAAAAATAAAAATACAGTGTAACAACTGTTTATATAACATTTACATTTTATGAGACATTGCAAGTAATCTAGAGGTGATTTATAGTATTCAAGAGAATGTGTATAAGTTATATGCAAATACTTCACCACTTTGTATATGATACTTGGTCATCCTTAAATTTTGATATCAGCAGAGGGTTCTGGAACCAACCCCTTGTGTATACCAAGAAATGACTGTAGATTTCTTTCCTATGTATGCTAGGTCTTCTTTTATATACTTTAATAAACTATTTTAGATTATTGTCTATAATAAAATCTTTTGTTACATTTATATCTATGTTTCTTGTTGCCTTACTGGCAATGTAAGATATATTGTAAGCATATTATCACTTTTCCTAAACATTAAATATCCTTAGTTGCTAATGCATAGAGATAGTTTGATTTTTTTCAATTAAAAATCTTATATCCAGTAACTCTGCTTGTTAATTCTTATAATTTGTATGTTTATATTGTTGAATTGTCTATAAAAATAATTTTATTTATTTTCCTTTTTTTTGCATATTGATTTTGTACCCAATACTTTATCAATGTCATTTGTCAGTGCAAGGAGGCTTTTTGACAGACTCCCTAGGGTTTTCAAGATGTAGAATCATATCTCCCACAAAGTGGGATAGCTTATCTTCCTCTTTTCCTATTTGGATACCCCTGAGAAGATGCATGGTATTATTTCTATCTTTTGAAATTTTTTCATGCTTGATTTATGTCTAAGAATGTGATCAATCTTTGAGTATGTTCCATGTAGTAGAATGTATACTTTCTAGATGTTGGGTGAAATGTTTTGCAAATGTCTATTAAATCCTTTTGATGGAGCATAGATTTAAGGCTCAGGATCTGATTGGTTTTTTATTACTTATTTATTGTTTGCCTCAATGATCTATATAAAGCTATTAGTAGGGTGTTTAGGTCTCCAAATATGATTGTGTGACAGTCAACATCATCTCTTAGTTTACTTAGTAGCTGTTTTTATAAGACCCAGTGCTCCTGTATTGAGTGCATATATGTTTAGGATGGATATTTTTTGCTGGTGAAGTAAACCTTTTATCATTATGTAATGTCCTTCCATGTCCTTTTTAACTTTTGATGGTTTGAAGACTGCTTTGTTGATATTTATTAGCTACAGTTGCCCTCTTCTGTTTTCTGTTCACCTGAAAGATCACCTTCCGGCCTTCAACTTTGAGCCTGTAGGTGCCCTTTGCAGTGAGGTCAGTTTCTTGGAGGCAGCAGATTGTTGGATAATGTTTCTTTTTCCAATTTGCCACTCTATATCTCTTCAGTGGTGCATTTAGACCATTCAAGTTCAAATGAATTATTGAAACATGAGAGTTTATTCCTATCATAGGATTCTTTGGGGGTTTCTTTGTTTCCTTTTTTACTTTTGTATTTATATATAGGTGTGTTTTTATTTTTGTGAGTGCTTTGGTAACTCTATGCTTTTCTGTACCTTTGTGATGGGTATGACCATTCCTTTTTTTTTTTTTTTTCTTTTTCTTTTTTTTCTTTGTTTAACACCTTCTTAAGTGTCTCCTGAAGGCTGGTCTAGAAGTGGCATTTATTCTTTTAGTAATTGGATGTCTGGGAAGAATTTTAATTCTCTGTCAGTAATGAAGCTTAGCAGGGCACTATAAGAAATTTTTGGCTGGAATTTCTTATCTTTAAAAATGTTAAAGATTTGACTCCAGTCCCTTCTGGCTTGTACCATTTCTGCAGATATGTCTGGAACAATTCTGATGGGTCTTCCCCAGTAGATAGTCTGACCTTTCTCTCTTGCTGCCTTTGAGATTTTTTCTTTCATACTTATTTTGTGGAGGCAGATTACTATGTGCTTTGGGGATGGTCTTTTGATATGGTACCTTGCAGGGGTTCTTTGAATATCTTGTGCTTGACTGGTTGCCTCTCTAGCAAGATGTGGAAAGTTTTATTGAATGACTTCATGGAAAGCTTGTTTCATGGTGCTCTGTTTCCCTTTCTGCTTCTTGGACACAAATCAGGCATAGATTTGGCTTCTTGACATAGTCCAACATCTTTTGGAGACTTTGCTCCTTCTTTTTGAGCTTTTGTCTCTCTTTTGATAGACTGGGTTAATTCCATATTTTGGTCTTCAAACACTGAGATTCTTTCCTCTGCTTGGTTGACTCTGTTCTCTATGCTTGTTATTGTGTTCTTAATTTTCAGGGTGAAGTTTTTTATTTCCATTATTTCAAAATAGGCTTTTATTAAAATTGCCATCTCTGCTTTTACTTTGTGTACAACTTCAGTGAGTTTCACTTCTAGTTCTTTTGGTTCCAGTTCATTTTTGCCATCCATTCTCTGATTTCTGTGACTGTAGTCTAAGACAGGTCATTCTAGGGCATTTTTATTGTTTCCATTTTGATAGCTGAATTTTTGGGTGCTATCACTTTAGAACTCTGAAGGTTGCCTATTTTTAATGTTTTTGTTGATTTTCCCCTTTTTTGTGACAGGCCTTTCTTTCCTGTCTATAATTCCTCTTTATTTTTGTTGCTCTGAACCTAGTCATGAATCTCTGTTCTAGCACCTTTTCTGTGGTTTGATATACGTCACTCTTTGAGGAAGGGGACATTCACTTCTACTCCTTGCTCCACTCTGTGGTAGATTTCTCTCATGTAGTCTTTCTCTCCTTCTGTTAATTCAGTCAGGTTAGTTTTCAGCTCCTGATGCTAGCACTCTGTGGAGAGTGAGTGGAGGGATGGGCTCCACTGCCTGCCAACCATAGTTTGCAGCCCTGAAGCCTTCCCCCTGAGAAAGCCTTTGGGTGTCTTTCATGTCACTCTCTTCCAATTCAAATCTACAATCTTCTCTTGAAAAAGAGTGAGTCCTATGCCCACAGGTTAGGAGATGGATCTACCCTGTAGGCACACAGGGTTTGGAGGTAATTATTTCTCATCTGACTGGGAAGATAGTCACTAATTATTGGCAGCTGAGTTCACTCTGCAGGTTGGTTTTCCTTGCCTAGGAGATGGTTGTAGGGCTCTGCTGGGAAGTCATGCTTGTGGTGGTTGACTGGTCACAGGTTTTGTTCCCCATTCCACTTGTGTTCTGGTGGCCTGCTACTGTGCCCTCACAAGGAATCTTCCTGCTTGTGACTGATGACTCATGCACAGCTGGGATGGGATGAACTGACTCAAAGCATCTTAGAATCACCCACTGTCTTTCACCAGGTATGGCTTCAGTACCTGTGCAAGCCTGACAGGTGGTAGAGAATTGGGTACCTGGATTCCCACTTCTGTGCCCAGATTTTTGCATCTCTGTGTGTTCAAAGAGCTCTTGCAGGGTGCAGGGTGCCTAACCTATACAAAAATGTTTTAGATGTTCCTATCACAACTGGGTACCTACTGTTTGCCTTGCTTGGGAAGAAAGGCTTTGGTCTGCTGCTCCACGGTGGCCCCTTGGATGCTCTGTATCTATTTTTTTAATATCTGACTTTAGAATTATTATTTCCTTCATTTTACTTTTCTTTTTTTTGCTGTCCTCTTTCTAGCACATTGCCTTGGAAACTTTATTAATTTTCACCTTTTTGCATTTAATTTTATATACAAGGCTCTAAAATTTTCTACAAGTATGATTTTAACTATATAGCATATGTTTTGACATTATTGTATTTCTATTTTTTACCATCAAATATTTTAAATTTATAATTTGATATTGTCTTTGTCTCATGATTTTTTTAATGTTAAAAGAGTGTGTGTTAACATCTATTTGTTATTTATGTCTATTTTCTAGTACTATATTCAGAGAACAAGATTGGTATGTCAATTCTTTGGACTTTGTCAAATTTGTACCAACCCATTATTTACAGAAACCTACTTAAGATGCAAAGATACATTCTGCCTTGTGCAGATTATCACATAAGCTGTGCTTTGCTGATTTACTGTCTTTGGATAATTAGAACTGAATCTTTAACTTTATTTTTTACTGAGGATTCCAAGTATTTTAAATTTCATAAAGGAGATAACACATTTTTTTCAGGAATACTGAAATGTTAGTAATCAAAAAATGTTATACCAAGTCCCAGTTTATTTTAAAGATTTATAAAACCTGCAAGGACACATAAAAATCATATAATAATCTTAAATTTTCAGAATATTCTTTTGTATATAATATTCAGTTTCATGCTAGTGTCAGTTGTATTCTCATAACAGAAAGTTGTAGACAAAGGGATCAAGAGAATTCTGCCCAACACACCTTATTTCATTAATTAAAAAAAACCATTTTTTTGGTAAAATGTTTACATCTTTGAATGGGAATATTTCTATTAGACAATGATGGGCTGTAGGTTAATTGGCAGATCATCCACAATTTTGTAATGGCATATAAAATAATGGTCAATCTTAAAAAACCTGTGGTGTCTTAGGTTAGATAAAATATAGGTTTCAGGTATCTGGGATTCTAAAGTGCAGATTCTCTACTGTGTCTTTCAGATCTGTAAATTAAACCTGTGATCTTGGTATCACTTAATCAAGTTGAGTCTCGCTTTCTCCACTTTACAGAATTTTTGTGGGGGAAATAAATAAATGTATCTAAAACACTTGGAAGTTTACCTGGCACCAGTGTGTGCTTCAACCGAGTCCTAGTTTGGCACAGATTGGAAGAACCCTGAGTGAAAAGGAGCACCAAAGAATCTTTGATGCAGGATGCCCTGGGATGTCATTGAGAGAGGGAGATGAGGGATCTATATTAGTATGTGAGCAGCATGTAAAAAGCTATTTCTATGATTGCCCTTTCAGACCAATTCAAGAGCATATTGGTAGGAAATGCAGATGTAATCTGATTTAAATTCTTCAAATATTCTTATCCTGCACATGGGATTGCCATATTTACTCTTGTGAATCCTTCTTTTCACCTGGAAATTACACTCCCTTCTTCCCTGCCCCTCTCATCCTGCTCCAGGGTTGCCATTGGTGTACTAGGACAATTCCCCTTGGCATCATGATAAGACCAGTTGAAGGAGTCAGAACAATGATAATTTTTGACAATATTTACAGTTAATGTCTCTTCAACTGTCCTTATCAGACTTGCAGTGCAGTGGAACGCTTGCTGCTGACAAGGGTAAAATTAGAAAGTGATTCTCACATTTATTAGTGGAGGAATGGAACTAATACTCAAGATAGAAAAATCAAACTACTTAGCTATAACTTTGCTTATGGACTAAAATCTCAACTCTCTTGCTTCATTCTTGACTCTCTTATCAGCTAGTCCCTGTCAGGTTGTTGTGCCTCCCTCTAAAGCCCCAGGAATCCTTCTTCTTCATAAACTATGGTCATTTCCAGAAGTATCTTTTCTTAGACTGGTTCTTCCATGCCTTTCTGCTCACAAAGTAATGACATTTTCCCTGTTCTATTTTGTTTACCTTCTAGTTTTTCGGTGTTCAATGAAAATAGCATATTTTTCATCATTTTTCTACTTATCAAAACACTTATCAAGCACTTAACTTTGACAATGTTTTGTCAAGTGCCAGGGAGATAAGTATAAGTAAGACACCATTCCTGACCTCAGAAATTTCCACAGTCTACTGGAGGAGAGCAACTAGTAAACAACAGACAAAAGCTATTCCAAAGATACTAACAACAACAACAAAATATAAGGAAATGAAACCACAGGGCAATGTGGAAATGATGCAACATTGGAGCACTGTTCAGAGAGATGAATAGAGGTTTATATTACTTAGAGAGAAAGGTGTCTTCCTGGGTAGAGCAGAATATGCTAAACACAGGGCCATGAAAGGAGCATCTGATGAAAGGCTCACATGGTAGAAGACAAGAAGTGACAGAAGAGGACAGGGTGGGAAGGAAACAGAAGGTCAGAAGGTGTCTGACTTTGTGTATTAAGCAAAAAAATGCAATACTATGGAACTAGCAGTGAAGAGGCACAAAGATTTAGAAACATGAGAAGTGGCCGGGCTCGGTGACTCAGCCTGTAATCCCAGCACTTTGGGAGGCCAAGGTGAGTGGATTGCTTGAGCCCGTGGGTTCAAGACCAGCCCAGGAAACTTGGCAAGACCTCGTCTCTACAACAAAAATAAAAATAAATTAGCTGGGTGTGGTAGCACTTATCTGTAGTCCTGACTACTTGAAAGGCTGAGGCAAAAGGATCACTGGAGTCCAGCAGGTTGATGCTGGGGTAGCTGTTAAGTGTGTCACTGCACTCCAGTCTGGGTGATGGAGTGAGACTCCAACTCAAAAAGAGAGAGAGAGAGAGAGAGAGAGAGAGAGAGAGAGAGAGAGAGAGAGAAACACAAGAACAATGTGATCAGTTTTATTTTTCACAAAGATTCTGGCCTCATTTTGGTTTGTTTGCCAATGTTGCTCCAGATTCCCACAGATCAACTGCTCAACTTATCAGAAATAATAAAGATCCTAGATATACCACATCAGCTTCTCTTGGGATCAGCACAGGTCACAGGAATTATTGCTTTTAAGAGCTTCCTGGGGAGTTCTGGTAAGATGGCGAAGGCACAGGTGGGACTGTGAGATTCTCCAAAAGTGAGTTCCCATACAGACTCTTGCTTTCCTTCCCCCATCCCCCGCCCACCGCCAGCTGCACCGTCTGAGGCCTGGAGACCCTCGGTCCCATGCACAGCTGGCTACCAAGGCCCCTCTGCTGCTGCTACTCCACCCCAGGCCCTGGCTGCATGGAGCTCCCAGCACCCTCCCTGGCTACAGCATCTGACTCGGCCCCAAGGCACCCACTGCTGCCTATGGAGGCCCTCGGATACTGCCTTGTGGAGATCTGGGTTCCCTTGCTGGCTACACTGATCTGCCCAGTATTCAGCCGCTGCCAGCTCCCTCCCTGGCTGGGTGTCCAGCCCAGTATGAGGCTGTGGCAGCCCATGGAGGCCCTCCATGCTTGCCCCTTGGAACTACAGGCTCCATTCCTTCCTGGGGCACCCCACCAGGCCCAAGGTTACTGTTGCCCACGCAAGCCCCCAGCGCCCGCACCGTGGAACTCTGTGCTGCTGCCTGGGCTGGGGCTCCCAAAGCCACAGCTGGTGCTCGCCCCTCAGAGTTCTGGGTCCCTGCCATGGGTTCCGGGTTCATGCCCAGCCCCATCTCAAGCTGCCACCGCCCAGTGAGGCTCCAGGTGCCCGCCCCTCAGAGACACCAGCTCCATTCCTGGCTGAAATGCCCTGCGCAGGGTCCAAAGCCACTGTGGCTGCATGCTACCTGCCCTTTGGAGCACTAGGTCCCCACTCTGGCTGAGGCGCCCAACCCCACTTCAAGCTACCATTGCCCAGGGTGGCTGTGGTGCCCACCCCTCAGGATTGCGGGCTCCATCCCTTCCCAGGGTGCCCCACCAGGCCCAAGGCTGCCACTGCCCATACAGTCCCTCGGCGCCTGTGCCTCAGAACTCTGCCCCCTTGCCTGGGCTGAAGTGCACAGCCCTGCCTTCAGAGCCACCGCATCTGTGGAGGCCCCTGGTGCCTGTGCCTTAGAGCTCTGGGCCCCTGCCTGGACTGAAACACCCAGCCCCACCTTGAAGTGCCCCCCCACTGGGGGCCACGGCATCCGTGCCCAGGTGCCTTGGAACTCTAGGCCCCAATCCAGGCGCTTCGGAGCTCCAGGTCCCGACCCTGGCTGAAGTGCCCCCCACCTTGAGCTGCCACTGTCTGCAGAGTTGCTATGCACATGCACCTCAAAGCTACAGACTTCCCCCCTGACTGAAGCACCCCACCTGGCCCCAAGCCTCCACAGCCCAGGGAGGTCCAAGGCTCCTTTCACATGGAACTCTGGACTCCCTTGGTGGCCACACCTCCCTGCCCCCTAGCCACCTGACCACTAAGCTGACCAGCAATGCTCAGCAGTCTCCCACTCCACTTCCCCCAACTCGCCCTGGACTACAGCAGGACCAGAGAACAGCTAGAGCCCTGTGACCAGGCAGAGACCTGCAGTGACACACCCACCCAGCTTTACCTAACCTCCAACTTGGGAGCTAAGGCCTCATGGTTGTATAAGGAAACAGTACATCTTAAGGAGGTGCTGAATAACTGCTCTCAGCTCTCTGCTCTGGTCCAGGGAATTCCAAGCTCCCTCCTCCACCCCAAGCCACTGGCAGTGCACCAAATGCAGTGCCCAGCTATATCACTGATCCCCAGTGCCTGACACCAGACACACACCACCATAGCTGGTCATAGTGGATCATCCATGAACCTGGACAAGTGGAGAGAAACGACGAGTGGAGAAAAAGGAGCGGCAAAAGAGGAGCTGCCCACCGCAGCCATTTTCCAGGCAGAGATTCGCATTGACCCACCCATCTACAAGCAGCCTCCACCTTGGTTTCTAAGGTAACCTCGCCAAACAAGAGACAGAAAGCGCTCCCCTACACTGAATCAAACACAGACAACTCAGTCCTGTGGCAGACCTCTCAGGCAGCAAGCCAAAGAAACCAACTCAAGCGATGAGTAAATCTAACTGCTGGCAATGAGAGCAAAGGTGAGAGGCTAGAGATCAGAGCTGAAGAGACTTTAGGCACTCAGGAAAGACTTCAGAGCTAGTCTGGTTTCATTTTATTGTTTTGACTGTTTTGTTCACTTTTGCTTGATTTTTGAGTTAGACTACTTGTTTGTGTTGGGGAAAAGCATCTCAAAGGCATGATTTTATTAGACTGCCTTTGTGTGATTACCGGTTTGCTTTAGGGAGTTTTGTTTGTTTGTTTATTTGTTTTTTACTCTTTTCTGGCCTTGTGTCTCTTTTCATTCATTAGTTGGTATGTAGGTCTGTTTTCCCCTTACTCTTCTCTCTCTCCAACTTCTTCTTGACCCCCCCCTTCTTCCATTATTTTACTTTTTCTTACCTCCTTTTGTTCCAGGGAACAAACCTAAACCCCATGGCATGGACAGATTGTAAGGCAGTGGGAAGTGGGGTCCAGTGTGCCCATACACCTGTTGGTGGATACTGAGATCTACAGATAGATTCTGAATCACAGCTTTCCCCTAATTAAATCTCAAAACTGCAAAAGTACAGCCCCAACCCACAGTACAGCCTCAAAAATGAACAAAGCCAGAGGACGGTCATAAGGAAGAACAGGAGATTGAACAAAAAAAAGTAAAAGCAACCCCATATTCCCTGAAAAACAGAATTAAAGAAGGGGACGGAAAGGGGGAGAGAAAAATCTACACAAATGAAGAAAAACCAAAAGAATATGGGTCTCTCACAGACCCCTGGGAGGTCAGACACTGAAAAAACTGATTTTGGGATGCAAACAATGATGAGCCCCCAGAATGACTGGTCTTAAACTACAAACCCAGATATCAAGACATTAATGGAGAGATTAAAAAGAATTGAGGTGAGACAAGAAGAAACTAGGAAGGAGTTGATAACTGAGATAACAGTAATAAAGAATACATGACTGAAATAAGTAACAAACTGATAAGCATGGAAAGTAGAATTAGCCAAGCAGAAGAAAGAATCTCAGAACATGAGGAGCAAAATATAAAACTAACCCAAACGGTCAAAAACATACAAAAAAAGCTTTAAAAGACAGAACAAAATCTTCAAGAGATGAGTGATTACTTCAAGAGACCGAACCTAAGAGTAATTGGACTTCCTGAGGTAGAAAGAGAGACAGAGACCTCCCTGGAACACACATGGAATGATATCATTCAAGAAAACTTCCCTCAACTCATCAGTGATGCAAAAATTCAAACACAAGAGATTCAGAGAACCCCTGCAAGACAACAAATGAGAAGACCAACTCCCAGACACATAATAATTTGCCTAAACAAAGTAGGTATAGAAGAAAAAAATCCTAAAGGCAGCAAGAGAAAAAGGTCAAATTACCTACCATGGAAGACCAATTAGAATAGCAACAGATTTACTCTACAGAAACCCTTCAGGCTAGGAGAGCTTGGAGTCCTATCTTCAAAGTTCTAAAAGATAAACAATTTCAACCAAGAATAACCTACCCAGCCAAGCTAAGCTTAATCAGTGAGGGAGAATTAAAATCTTTCCCAGATATCTAATCCCAAAGAACTTACATTGCCACCAGATCATCTCTACAAGAAACACTTAAGAAAGTATTAAACACAGAAGAAAAGGAAAAAAGAACAGCAATGTTCTTCAGAATAGTACAGGAAAAAGATGAAAAACACATGCAAACCAGCTCCAAAACCAAAAGAAAGACAACAAACAAACAGGAACAACAACAACAACTCTGTAAGAACTTTATGATAGGGATCAGCTCTCACATTTCAATAATTAGCCTGAATGTGAATGGACGAAATGCACCACAGAAAAGACATAGAATGGCAAAATGGATAAAATATCACCAGGCAACAATATATTGCCTTCAAGAGAATCATCTCACTAGAAAGGACACTCACAGACTCAAAGTAAGAGGATGAGAAACAAATTTTGGGGTAAATGGAACAAAAAAGAAAGGAGGAGTCGCGGTCTTAATCTCAGACAAAATGCTCTTTAAGCTATCAAAAATTTTAAAAGATACAGAAGACCACTACATAATGATAAAAGGTTCAATCCATCAACAAGAAATATCTATCCTAAACATATATGCACCCAACCTAGAGTGCCAACTTTCATAAAGCAACTTCTAGGTAAACTTAAAAAGATATTTGACTCTAACACTATCATAGCAGGGGACTTTAATACCCCACTCACAACCCTAGACAGGTCATCAGGACAAAAAATCAGCAATGAGATCCAGAACCTCAATGTGACTCTTGACCAAATGGACTTAATTGATACCTACAGAACACTCCACCCAACGACCACATAATATTCATTCTACTCATCACTGCATGGAACGTACTCTAAGATCAACCACATACTTGTCCATAAATCAAGCATAAACAAATTTCAAAAGATTGAAATTTTGCCATGCACCCTCTTGAACCACAGTGGAATAAAAATAAACATCAACACCAACATGGTTCCCCCAAAACCCACAAAGACATGAACACTAAATAGCATGATGCTAAACAATTCCTGGGCCAATGATGAAATCAAAAGAGAGATCAAAAGATACATGGAAACAAATGAAAATGAAGAAACATCTTACCAAAATCTCTGGGATGCCATGAAAGCTGTAGTAAGAGGGGAATTCATATCTCTACAAATGCACATGAAGAAAATGGAAGGATCCCAAATTAACAGCCTAACAACTCACCTAAGGAAGCTGGAAAAGCAAGACCATCAAAACCCTAACTTCAGCATAAGAATACAGATCACCAAAATAAAAACCCAAATCCAGGACATAGATGACAAAAAGATAATGCAAAAAAAAAATCAATGAAACAAAAAGCTGGTTCTTTGAAAGAATAAACAAGATTGATGGTCCCCTAGCTAGACTGACCAAGAAAAAGAGAGAAAAAGTTCAAATAAACACAATCAGAAGCACAAAAGATGAAGTCACATCTGACTGTGAAGAAATACAAAAGATCATTAGAGACCACTATGTACACTTCTATGGAAACAAACTTGAAAACCTTAAGGAAATGGAGGACTTTCTGACATCACACAACCTGCCTAGGTTGAAACAAGAAGAAATCAAGACCCTAAATAGACCAATAACAATCAAGAAAATTGACTATGTAATAAGAAAACTACCTACTAAGAAAATCCCTGGACCAGATGGCTTTCCAGCAGAATTCTATAAGACATTTAAGGAGGAACTGATACCAATCCTACTGAAAGTATTCCAGGTGATTGAGAAAGAGGGAACTCTCCCCAAATCATTTTATGAAGCTAATATCACATTGATACCCAGGCCAGGTAAAGACCCAACAAAGAAAGAGAACTACAGGCCAATATCTTTGATAAACATAGATGCTAAAATTCTCAATAAGATTCTAGAAACCAAATTCAACCTTATATCTCAAAAATCATCCATCATGACCAAGTAGATTTCATCCCTGGGATGCAAGGCTGGTTCAACATTTATAAGACCATAAGAGTAATTAAATACATCAACAGACATCAAAACAAAAACCACATGATTATATCATTAGATGCAGAAAAAGCTTTTGATAAAATCCAGTACCCCTTATTGATAAAAACCCTCGAACATCTAGGTATACATGGAATGCGGGGGTCCTGCCCCTGCAGGGATCGGGGGTCTCTGGCAGTGTGAAGGCATCAGTGATTTAAACTGGAGGGACAGATATAAAGAGAAAGAAAGCGACTGTACTCCTGCTCAAGTGACCAGAAGCCGTTTAATGGGTGCAATCTCAGGGCTTTAATCCCCAAACTCTACAAAGTTATTATCACAGGAACTCCTGCTGCTATGGTTACACAAAAGGTAGCATGTGCCTTTCACATGACCAGGTCCAGATGCACACAGGACACCCCTCACTCTAAAGCAGATGTATTTTTCAAACATGAAGAAAAACATGAGGTTCTTATCCAGTTTCTATGTACCCTTAATTGTTTATAGCTACATAACATCAGTCAATGCTTACAACCGAAACCCACATAATGATATATTGCCTCTTACTATTCTATGCTAATTCAAACTAGTTTCTATGAAACAGTTGCTGCTATAGTTACACTCTCCTAGCACCAACAACCTAATTCAAACTTCACTGGCCCCCATGAATCAAATTGAACTAACCACACTTCTATAATAAGATGATTGCTAAAATTTTCTTAATCTATATAAACTATCTTCTAGAACCTATATCTGTGAATTTCTAAAATCACATCAAGAGAAACTGTGACTTGCACCAAGGCTCCTCAAGGTGACTCAAAGTTAAACTTAAATTGTTTAAAAGCAAAAACCACAAACTGTGGAAAATGGGAACAATAGACTCCCAAGTTAGCTGTGTTCATTCTGGTTTCAGAGTCCTCTGTTAGAGCCAGCTGGAGCCTTTCCTGGCTGCTTGTGCCAATGGAAAAGGAGGGAGGGAATGGGGTCAACAGCTCCCAAATGCATGCTAGTGCTCTTGGGGTCAATGGCCCTTCCTGATCCCTAATGCTCAGTGGGCCTCCATGGCCGGTTCCCAAAAATGGAACATACCTCAAAATAGCAAAAGCCATCTACGAGAAACCCACAGCCAGCATAGTCCTAAACAGATAAAAATTGGGACCATTTCCCCTGAAAACTGGAACAAGACAAGGATGTCCACTCTCACCCCTCCTGTTCAGTATAGTATTGGAAGTCCTGGCAAGGGCAATCAGAAAAGAGAAGGTGATCAGGAGTATCCAAATAGGAAAAGAGTAAGTCAAGTTATTTCTCTCTGCAGATGACATGATTGTGTACCTTGAAAACCCAAGAAAATCTGTCGAGAGCCTCCTTTCACTGATAAAGGACTTTGGAAAGTCTCAGGGTATAAAATAAATATGCAAGCTAGGCTCGTGGCTCAGCCTGTAATCCCGCACCTTTGGAAGGCTGAGGTGAGTGGATTGCCTGAGCCTGCGGGTTTGAGACCCACCTGGGCAGCGAGACCTCATCTCTACAATAAATCAAAAAATCAGCCGGGTGTGGTAGCGCATGCCTGTAATTCCGGCTACTCGGAAGGCTGAGGCAGAAGGATTGCCAGAGCCCAGCCGGTCAAGGCTGAGGTGGCCAGGAGCGGCCACTGCACTCCAGTCTGGGTAACAGAGTGAGACTCCAAACTCAAAATAAATAAATAAATGTGCAAAAGACAATTGCATTTCTTTACACCAATAATTAACAAACAGAAACCCAAATAAAAAGCACAATCCCATTCACAATAGCCATACAAAAAAAATTAAATACCTTGGCATCTTCCTAACCAGAGACGAGAAAGACCTTTACAATGAAAACTACAAAACACTGCCTAAAGAAATCAAAGATGACACAAACAAGTGGAAAAATATCCCATGCTTGTGAATTGGAAGAATCAACAGTGTGAAGATGTTCATCTTACCTAAGGCAGTCTACAGATTTAGTGCAAAACCCATAAAATTACCAGCAACATTCTTCTCAGATCTAGAAAAAACAATACAGGAATTCATATGGAAACACAAATGACCAAGAATAGCCAGAATAATCCTCAGCAAAAAAAAAAAAACAACAAAAACAAAGCAGGAAGTATAACACTACCAGACTTTAAACTTTACTATAAAGCTACAATAATCAAAACAACTTGGTACTGTAACAAGAACAAGCATATAGAACAATGGAATAGAATTGAGATTCCAGAAGCAAAACCTCAATTTCTCAACCAACTCATCTTCGACAAAGCCTCCACAACCTACCACTGGTGAAAGGAGAACCTATTCAGTAAATGTGCTGGAAAAACTGGCTGATCACAAGCAGAAGATTGAAACAGGACCCCTATCTATCCCCATACATAAAAATTAACTCTAAATGGATCAGAGACCTAAATGTAAAACCTCAAACCATAAGAATTTTAGAAAATGCAGGACACACCCTTATGGAAGCTGGAACCTTCATCCAATTCCTGATCAAAACCCGAATTGCACAGGCAGTAAGAGATAAGATAGACAATTGGGACCTCATTAAACTGACAAGCTTCTGCAAAGCCAAAGAAACCATCAAGAGAGCAGACAGACAGTCCACAGACTGGGAAAAAGTATTTGCTAATTCCATGTCTGACAAAGGCCTAATATCTAGGATCTACAAGGAACTCAAACATGCTGAAAAGAAAAAAACAACCCTATTACAAAGTGGGTAAAAGATATGAGCAAAGTCTCAAAGGAAGACATACAACTGACCAACAGATACATGAAGAAATGTTGAACCTCACTAGTCATCAAGGAGATGCAAATTAAAACTACACTGAGATACCACCTAACTCCAGTTAGAATGGCCATTATCAATAACTCAAAAAATAATAGATGCTGGAGAAGATGTGGTGAAAAGGGAATACTTCTACATTATTGGTGGGAATGTAAACTAGTGCAGAGTCTGTGGAGAACAGTGTGGCGATTCCTAAAAGCTCTAAAAATTGACCTTTCATATGGCCCTGCAATCCCCCTACTGGGAATATACCCTGAAGAACTCAAATCACTCTATAAAACAAGATACCTGCACACGTATATTTATCGCAGCATTGTTTACAATACCAAGATCATGGAACCAACCATGCTGTCCATCAAAAGAGGACTGGATTAAAAAATGTGGTACATATACTCAATGGAATATTATGCAGCCATAAAAAAGAACAAAATCATGAATTTCGCAGCAACCTGGATGGAATTAGAGTTTATAATACTGAGTAATCTCTCACAGAAACAAAGATCTGAGTATCACATATTCTCACTCATAAGTGGACCTTGAACAACTATCGTAATACTATAGGATTTACAGTGGTGGGTAACTATGGGGAGGCCAGAGAGGGGAAGGGAGGTGGGATTAACGGTAGTCAGTATCTGTCTGGGAATAGGGGGGGCACACCTCATCCACAAGGGTACATGCACAATGCATATTTGTGAATGTAACCCTTAACTGTACTCCCCAATTTTAAAACAAAAAAAAATTGTATTTAAAAAAGAAAAAAAAAAGAGCTTCCTAAGACATGTAATGATTAATTTTAGGTGTCAACTTGATTGGAATAAAAGATACCTAGAAACCTGATAAAGTATTGTTTTGGGGCATGACTGTGAGGGTGTTTTCAAAAGTAACTGACATTTGAATCTGTTGATTAAGTAAAGGAGATCTGCCTTCACCCAATATGGCTAGACCCTACCCAAACACTTGAGGGATAGAAAAAAGAGCAGAGAAAAGGTAAATTTTCTCTTTGTCCATACTGACTTTTGGCTCCCATCTTCTGCCCTTGGACTTTAGAATTCCAAATTTTCTGGCCTTCAGTCTCTGGGACTTACACCAGCAGCATCTCAGGTTCTCAAGTCTTTGCCCTCAAATTACTAATTAAACCATTGACTTCTTTGGCTCTCAGGCCTTCAGACTTGCACTGAACCATACTACCAGCATCCCAGGTTCTCCAACCAGCAGATGGCTTGTTCTGAGATTTGTCCATTACCACATGAGCCAATTCCCCTAATAAATCTCCACTCACATGTCTATATATACTCTAAAGTGTCTGTTCCTCTGGAGAATGATGACTAATACAATATGTATAATGGAAAACTGATTTGAGGATCCCTAGGCAGAGAATAGCCTAGAAGAACAAAATCAGTCACTAAAGATTAGTTAGAAAAAGATCAGGATAAGAGTGGAAAGAGATGATGGTGCCCTCAGAGAAGAAAGGAAAGGCCCAATTCAGGGACTCACTAATAATACTCCAAGGTGGACCAGGAGTAGCATTATCATCTTCTATAATAACTTGGACATAGTCCTTTTTTTTCATTTTTACCTTATTTGTTCATTATTTTACCAAAGCTATTTATAGAAACTATTTATTAGCTAGGTAATCTTCAGGCACTGGAAATATAACAGTATCTAGATAAAAACATAAAAATAGACAGAAACATAAAAATAAATACCTGAACGAATCCAAGAACAAGATCTTTCAGATAATTCTAAAGGTTTTGAAGAAACTGAAACAAGGTGACATGATTAAGCCTGATGGGAAAAGTGTCCCTGAGGAGACAAAATTTGAGGTAATATCTGAGTGGAAAAAAGGAGCCAGGCATGAAAATATCTGTGTTAAGAGTGAGGGGAAGTAAAGAAGAGCCAAGGAAGCTAGGTGAGGTGGAGTAGAAGATGAGGTCAGGAGGTGAGTAAATCCTAGGTTTTGTAAGGGCCTTACATCATGAAAATTGAAGAAAATATGGAAATTACAGATTTTATTCTAAATACTATTAGAGTATAATTTTCAAAAGTGAAAATTATGACTCTCCTACAAATATGAAATGAACATACATTACAAATTTTATTTAGTTCATTAATTTATAAGAAAACCAGTAAGTTATTAAGCTGGCTTAAACAAAATCTGAAGAAAAAGAAAACTGAATTTGAAGAACACATCCAAACACACATTCACAATTAGGAATGCTCAAATACCTTTCTAATGAAAGTGAAACTGTTAATAAGACAATATAACTCAATGCTTAGAATAATCTTTTCCACAGTGGAAAATGACCTACCTCTACCAGTGTAATTCATTTGCATTTCTGTAAGACAAGAATCTTGTATTACTATATATTAACCATAAATTTCTAAATTGTAAAATAAGCTTAAACTTATAGAATGAGATAATTCTAAAGGGTCGCTAGAGCAGGAGTTCCCAATCCCTGAACCACAAACCAATACCAGTCTGTGGTCTGTTAGGATCCAGGCTGCACAGCAAGAGGTGAGCACCCAGGGAAACTTCATCTGTATTTACAGGCACTTCCCATCACTTGCGTCACTGCCTGAACTCTACCTTCTGTCAGATCAGTGGTGGCGTTAGATTCTCGAGGAATCTAATCTAAACCCTATTGTGATTTGTGCATGCAAGGGATCTAGGTTATGCACTCCTTATGAGAATCTAATGACTGATGATCTGAGGTAGAGCGGAGGTGATGATGCTAGCACTGGGGAGCGGCTGCAAATACAGATTAACATTAGCAGTGATATTTGACTGCACAATTCCCCTTCTCCTTTACCCCTACAGTTTGTAGAAAAATTGTCTTCCAATCCCTAATGCCAAAACAGTTGGGGACCACTGAACTAGAGAATATTCAATATTTCACTAGAGAAACCCTTAGTAATCTCTTTTATCATTTCGAATTCTTTCCAATTTTTTTCTAACAAAGCAATGGGAAAATGATTGAAGACAATTAAGCAACAGAGTGACATGACCTGATTTACACTTTGAAAGGACCATCTTGACTGCACAGTGGACCCTTGAACATGTGTTTGAATTGCACAGGTCCACTAATATGTGGTTTTGTTCTTTTTTTTCAATAAATGAATTTGAAACATTTTTGGAGAGTTGCAACAATTTGAAAAAAACTTGCAGAGGAATTATGTAACCTATCAATATCAAAAACATTAAGAAAAGAAAGGTATATCATAAATGCATAAAATATATGTAGATACTAGCCTATCATTTGTTATAATAAAATATTCACAAACATTATAAAAAGTTAGAATTTATCAAAAACTGACAAACATTTGCAGCTTATAAATAATCCCATTTGCAATCAAGGGAAATGTAATCAAATGTAAAAATGCAGTATTAAATCATAACTGCCCAAAATAAACTGTAGTACATACTATGTTACTGTAATAATTTAGTGGTCACCTCTTATCTCAATGAGCTCAAGTTTTATATCTGCTTTAAACACTGTGTGATGCCAATCATCTCCTCATGAGTAGTTTATCTCTTCAATAAATTGCATATTGCAGTAAAAAACAATCCCTTGTAGTTCTTGCATATTTTTCATTATGTTTAATGCATTATCATAAACCTTGAATAACGCCACAGGACCCATACAAAGTGCCACTAGTGATATTGGAAGTTCTCTCTACAGACAGAGAAAAATCATGAAATTACAAAAAAATGTTGAAACCTTGATATGTGCCATCGAGATCGGCAGCTGTGGTTGCCTACCATTTCAAGATGATTCATTTCCACTTAATGAATATTAAATATAGTTTCATTTTGTAAGATTTTCTTAATTATATTTTATTTCCTCTAGCTTACTTCATTGTAAGACTATAGTACATAAACATATAAAGTACAATTTATGTATAAATTGATGATTTTAAATTATAAGGTGATACTGTGTTAATCAACTATTTATGTTAGGGGTAAGGCTTCCAGTCAGCAGTAGGCTAGTAGTAGTTAAGTGTTGGAGAGTCAAAAGTTATATGCAAATGTTTGACGGCAAAGGGAGTTGGTGCCTCTAATCCTCTCATTGTTCAAGGGTCAACTGTATTTTTCTTTTACTACATTCACCAAGTTGCTTTATCATAAACTGATATTAAATCTTGTTTTTTTATGTTGTACTGTTTCTGAAGAGCAAAGATTATATCATTTGCACTATGAGGTTCTCAGTGCATAGCACTGTTACTGGGGAAATGGTTGATAATCCACAGATATCTGTAAAATAAATGGTAAATTAAATGGACTTTGTGACTGATATATATGGCATTTAGGGGAGCAGAATGCCAAATTTTTGGATCTGGAAATTGAGTGGATGTTTACACCATTTGCAGAGCAAGAAAATATAGGATTTGGAGCAGAATTTGGGGAGAAAATAACTCTGCTTTTCTTTAATGTTTTTTGATACCTCTGTGAGAGACTGGCTAGCTTTTCATCAAACCTCATGCCCCTTGGGAACACAGTTGGAATCCATTTCCCGGACTGCTTCTCAGTCAGACGTGGCCATGTGATTGAGTTCTGGCCAGTGGAGAATGAATGGTAGTGCTACCTCCAGGACTGGCTCATGCAATCCCACCATGCAATTCTCTTCCTCTTTTCTCTTCTACTGGATAGATGTCAACAACCTTAAAAACCATGTGTTTAAGATATCAAAGCCTCTATAAGCCTAGGAAAGCCAGAGTTTAGTCTTTCCTTCCTCTGCATTCCCAGAGTATTTTAAAAATATTTTGAAACTATTTTTATTTACTTAATTTTGTTTTACAGTGCAATTATTTTTATTTCTACATTATTTTTCTCACAATTATAAGCCTATGGTATAATCTTTCTTGAATGGATTATTTTAGCTCTTGACAGGGAAAATTTTTATTGTGTGGGATTGTGCGGCACATGACAAGACACCTTTCCTAAGTTTTATGCCACACATACTAGTCAATGTGACAAAGAACTTCCCTTAGTTAACAATGACTTTGAAAGAATACTGTCCAAGACATTATTTATTCATTCTTTTGGCTTCCATGGCAGTTAGCACAGTGTCTTTGACAGAATAACCATAGAATAGAAAAAAATAACTGAAAGTTGGAAAGAATAAGTATCAAGTCCTAGCTCTATCTATTATTAACAGTGTGATGCTTGGTAAGTCTAAGTCTCCCTTAGATTCTGGTGTCTTTGCATGCCAATTAACATCAACAGAATCTGCTCCACAGAGTGATTTTTAGAATTAAATAAGTGATGTTAAATAATTTGAATAAAGAAAAGGTTATTTGGGGGCCAGATGCAGTGGTTCACTCCTATAATCTCAGCAACTTGTAAGGCCAAGACAGGAGAACTGCTTGAGCACAGGAGTTGGAGACTAGCCTAGGCAACATAGAGAGACCTCGCTTCTAAAATAAATAAATAAATAGATAGATAGATAGATAAGCCGGGCATCATGGCATGCACCCGTAGTCCCAGCTACTTGGGAGGCTGAACCCAGGAAGTCAAGGCTACAGTGAGTCATGAACATGTCACTGCACTCTAGTATGGGTGACAGAATGAGACCTCAACTCAAAAAAGAGGTGTTTTACACATGAGCCAACTCCAGGACCCAAAGAAAGACAACAAACAAACAGGAACAACTCTGTAAGAACCTTATGACAGGGATCGACTCTTGCATTTCAATTATTAGCCTAAATGTGAATGGATTAAATGCACCACTGAAAAGACATAGAATGGCAAAATGGATAAAATATCATCAGGCAACAATCTATTGCCTTCAAGAGACTCACCTCACTAGAAAGGACACCCACAGACTCAAAGTAAGAGGATGGGAAACAAACTTTCAGGCAAACGGAATACAAAAGAAAGGAGGAGTAGCGATCTTAATTTCAGACAAAATACCCTTCAAACAACTAAAAATCAAAAAGATACAGAAGGCCACTACATAATGATAAAAGGCTCAATCCGTCAACAAGAAATATCTATTCTAAACATATATGCACCCAACATAGGTGTGCCAACTTTCATAAAGCAACCTCTAGGAAAACTAAAGAAAGATATTGACTCTAACACCATCATAACTGGGGACTTTAATACCCCACTCACAACCCTAGACAGATCATCAGGACAAAAAATCAGCAAGGAGATCCGGAACCTCAATGTGACTTTGGACCAAATGGACTTAATTGATACCAACAGAACACTCCATCCAAAGACCACAGAATATACATTCTACTCATCACCGCATGGAACATATTCTAAGATAGACCACGTAATTGGCCATAAATCAAGCATAAGCAAATTTAAAAGGACCGAAATTCTACCATGCACCTTTTCGGACCACAGTGGAATAAAAATAAACATTGACACCAACAAAGTCCCCCCAAAACCCACAAAGACATGGACACTAAACAGCATGATGCTAAACAACTCCTGGGTCAATGATGAAATCAAAACAGAGATCAAAAGATACCTGGAAACAAATGAAAATGAAGAAACATCTTACCAAAATCTCTGGGACACCTTGAAAGCTGTAGTAAGAGGGGAATTTATATCCCTACAAACACACATGAAGAAAATGGAAGGAACACAAATTAACAACCTAACAAGCCACCTAAAGAAGCTGGAAAAGCAAGACCACAAAAACCCTAATATCAGCACAAGAATCCAGATCACCAAAATAAAAGCCCAAATCCAGGACATAGATGACAAAAAGATAATACAAAAAATCAATGAAACAAAAAGCTGGTTCTTTGAAAGGATAAACAAGATCGATGGTCCCCTAGCTAGACTGACCAACAAAAAGAGAGAAAAAGTCCAAATAAACAGAGTCAGAAATACAAAAGATGAAGTCACATCTGACCCTGAAGAAATACTACATTAGATCATTAGAGATTATACATATACTTGTTTAGAAACAAACTTGAAAACCTTAAGAAAATGGAGGACTTTCTGACATCACACAACCTATCTAGATTGGAACAAGAAGAAATTGACACCCTAAATAGACCAATAACAATCAAGGAAATCAACTATGTAATAAGAAAACTTCCTACAAAAAAAAATCCCTGGTCCAGATGACTTTCCAGCAGAATTCTATAAGACATTTAAGGAGGAGTTGATACCAATCCTACTGAAGGTATTCCAGATGATTGAAAAGATGGAACTCTCCCAAAATCATTTTATGAAGCCAACATCACATTGATACCCAAGCCAGGTAAAGATCCAACAAAAGAAAGAGAACTACAGGCCAATATCTTTGATGAACATAGATGCTAAAATTCTCAACAAGATCCTAGCAAACCGAATTCAGCAATACATCTCAAAAATCATCCATCATGACCAAGTAGGTTTCATTCCAGGGATGCAAGGGTGGTTCAACATTCGTAAAACCATAAATGTAATTAAATACATCAACAGATGTCAAAACAAAAGCCACATGATTATATCACTAGATGCAGAAAAAGCTTTTGATGAAATCCAGCACCCTTATTGATAAAAACCCTCGAACATCTAGGCATATGGGGAACATACCTCAAAATAGTAAAAGCCATCTACGAGAAACCCACAGCCAGCATACTCCTAAATGGACAAAAATTGGAACCATTTCCCCTGAAAGCTGGAACAAGACAAGGATGCCCACTCTCACCCCTCCTGTTCAACATAGTATTGGAAGTCCTGGCTCAAGAAATCAGAGTAGAGGAGGCAATCAGGGGTATCCAAATAGGAAAAGAGGAAGTCAAGTTATCTCTCTTTGCAGATGATATGATTGTGTACCTTGAAAACCCAAGAGAATCTGTCAAAAGCCTCCTTACACTGATAAAGGCCTTTGGCAAAGTCTCAGGATACAAAATAAATGTACAAAAGACAATCGCATTTCTCTACACCAATAATAAACAAACAGAAACCCAAACAAAAAACACAATTCCATTCACAATAGCCACAAAAAAGAAAATGAAATACTTTGGCATCTCCCTAACCAGAGATGTAAAAGACCTTTACAATGAAAATTACAAAACACTGCTCAAAGAAATCAAAGATGACACAAACAAGTGGAAAAATATTCCATGCA
>NW_007253006.1:540792-541363 GCF_000164805.1 Carlito syrichta | reverse complement strand
TCAACCAACTCATCTTCGACAAGGCCTCCGCCACCTACCACTGGAGAGAGGAGAACCTATTCAGTAAATGGTGCTGGGAAAACTGGCTGACCACATGCAGAAGACTGAAACAGGACCCCTATCTATCCCCATGCACAAAGGTTAACTCCAAATGGATCAGAGACCTAAATGTAAAACCTCAAACCATAAGAACCTTAGAAAATGAAGGAAATACCCTCATGGAAATTGGAACTGGCATCCAATTCCTGAACAAAATCCAAAACCCACAGGTCATAAGAGAGAAGATAGACAAGTGGGACCTTATTAAACTAACAAGCTTCTGCAAGGCCAAAGAAACCATCAAGAGAGGAGGGAGACAGCCTACAGACTGGGGAAAAATATTTGCCACACCAGGTCTGACAAAGCCTTAACATCCTGGATCTACAAGGAACTAAAACGTGCTGAAAAGAAAAAAACAAACAACCCCATTATCAAATGGGCAAAAGATGTGAACAGACACTTCACAAAAGAGGACATCCAAGCAGCCAACAGACACATGAAGAAATGTTCAACCTCACTACTCATCAGGGAG